>NW_022983576.1:0-219 GCF_010093885.1 Aplosporella prunicola CBS 121167
ATCGGCCGCGAAATCCTACTGCACGCGTCTACGTCGCCGCGGCTGGTAATATCTATTAGAGGAGCGTCTCTAATGGGTAGCTGAGTGCAGAGGTGATGGGTGGTAGCCTGTAACACGTTATTATAGGCTGTTGGGGTGCGGCTTCGACGCGATGAAAATTTTTCATCGACGCGCCGACCACGACCACAACCGCGCTACCTACTGCCTCCGCTTAGGCAA
>NW_022983576.1:2464-3451 GCF_010093885.1 Aplosporella prunicola CBS 121167
AGCGAACCTGTTAAGCGGGCGTCTAGGCGACTTATCGGAGGGTCTTAATAGGCGTGGAGTACGCAACCTACGACGATGACACAGGCCAGCGGTGAGGGGAGGTTCTTGGGGAATCATAGGCCGGTCGCGCTAAGACTTAACTCGTTGGAGACACAGGCTAGCTTAGAACAGGAGGGGACATAAGCTTGGTTAGTAGGAGAGGGTGGAACAGGTCGCCCGGCGTGGGATCTGGCCCGTTACCCCTTCTGTAAGACACGGTCGGCCTGTTATGGGGAGACCCTTATAGGCAACGCGAAACGGGAACCTAGTGAGTGTAGGGTGTTGCGCCCCTACACAATACCTAGACTCCCGCGGGGCGTAGTGCGTAGCAGCCACTGCTGGCTCCGAGGACCTCACCCCTTTACTGGGCTCTGACCCTCGGTGTACCTGGTTGGCAGGCAGGATCATGTCCTGGCCGGAGAGACTGCTGCGTGGCTCGAGAGAACGGATGCGCGTGTCGGTATATATAGAGACGGGACTGTTCGCCTCTGGGGAGGTCTTAGGACAGCACGCCGGTGATATATGCTTATGGAGCAAACAGGGATCACTCAGGCAGGAAGGGTTTGGTCCGGCCCTGAATGTAGATGCCGTGTAAGGCTGAAAACTGAGGTAGGGGCCTGGATAGATCTTTAGGAGACTAGAGATTATAGGCACGTTGAACCCTACTACAAGCTGTATATAGATACAATTATATAATTTCCTGCCCTTGACGCAACTCTTAAGCTATAAAACCTAAACTAGGCAGAAGACACTGAAATAATCGACACCTGCCCTTTCCTACCATAGAAGCCAACGCCGCTTGAGAGTATTCACCTGCAGTTACCTAAAACCGAAACTTCAGAGGCCTTTAAGAAAGAACTACTACTAAATCAGGCTACCCGAATCTTTACAGATGCATCTAAAGTAAAAGGACAGCTCGGAGCAGCTGCAGTAATCCTCGGAAGAGAG
>NW_022983576.1:3635-3956 GCF_010093885.1 Aplosporella prunicola CBS 121167
ATATCACTTCAGTTCCAAGCAGTCAAGGACGCAATATATGCAACCTGGGCAGCCGAATAGGAGAAATCGGATAAAGGATAACACCTTCGAAGCATTAATGCAGCACCGCTAGGCCCTCATACCCGGCACCTATACGATAAGCTCCCACGGAGCCAGGCTGGCCTCCTTACCCAGCTGCGAACCGGCCATTGCTGGCTCAACCAACACCGCACACGAATGGGTCGGATCAACAACGATTAATACGAATGCGGAGAAGTCGAATCAGTTTCCTACGTTCTCCTTAACTGCTCTCTGCTTCAGGAAAGCCGACAGAAGATGCTC
>NW_022983576.1:4056-89731 GCF_010093885.1 Aplosporella prunicola CBS 121167
TTTTCCTCCCAGATTGACAAATCACATGTAAACTAGTAGCAAAACTCTTGAATAGTCGTAGCCTGCATATCGCTCAGGGCGATGGGTCAGGGTAAATAAATACAACTCAACTCAACTCAACTCAATCACTCAATCGACTCATAACCAGATTGACAAATCACATGTAAACTAGTAGCAAAACTCTTGAATAGTCGTAGCCTGCATATCGCTCAGGGCGATGGGTCAGGGTAAATGAATACAACTCAACTCAATAGCGCTGTAAGATAGCGCTCTTCTGTTATAAGACCGAGTAATCTACTGTAGGATAGACTTAGCCTTCTTCTTCCCTACGAGAGAAGTCCTGCCTAGCTTATTAACCCGGCCGGTGCGACGTATTGTGGAAGAAGCGAGTATCTTGTAGCCTTAACCCGGGTAGACTCTATACTCTTTAAAAATTCGCTTCTTGCTGACACGCTTTGTAGGACTGCGCTCTGCATTGACGCTGACTGCCTTCCTTAAAGCAGCTTTCTATGGCGTTGTCTAGTCGCTGAAAGGCGTGTGTGTGAAGGTATCGGGTTCGGGTGTGAGTAGGTCGCGCGAAGGCTCACGTCGCTTGCGGTACTGAGAAACAGCTGGTCGCCTGGGGGCAGGTCGCTTTGGGTGCTCCTTGGCCTTCGTCATGCTGAGTGCTGAGAGCTGTGCGACTGTGTGGCGTGCGTGGGTGTGGAGGGTTGAGAGGTTGTTGTTGTTGCTGGGTTGACCTCCAGCACCCGACACCCGACGCCCGGCCCGAGAGCCCCACACGCAGCCGACGCCGACGCCGGCGACACGAGTCATGCAGTCAGTCTCTCGGCCGACAAAGCAGGCGAAGGTAAGCATGACCAAGCATTGTGTAAGCAGGCCTCACGCTCATAACCACCCCCCGAAAACCGGAGAAGGGGCAAGTATGCGCGCGTTTTACATAGAAGCAGGGAAGGGTGTTTAGGATTTATTACTATTAGGCCGGGGCGGGGTGGTATAGCTACTAGGTAGCACGGTAGCTAGCCACGTAGGCGCGGAGATAGGTGCGGGTGTGAGTGTGTAGGCCGAGACATGTCGGGGTCAGAGTTCACCTAGTTGCTCTGGAATGTAGGTACCTAGTGGTTGTAACGACGGTAAGAGTGCGAGTGCGATGACGGTAGTGCATGATGCACGATGCACGATGCTTACGCTTGCGTGCATGCAGGTACTCCTACCTATGCTGTAGGTACGTAGGCATGTGGCGGATAGTGGAAGCAAGGGATGGTGGTGGGGTACTCTACGCGAGTGTACTCTACGAGTACTCGTACGCGACTGGACTCGTTCTAGCGCACCACAACGGCGACGCAGCGATCACGATCACCAGACAGGCAGGGCAACGGCGCAGTGAGTGAGTCTGTGGCGCGGGGTTAGGGTGATAGGGGCTAGCGCCACTGCTGTCATTTTCCTCTTTTTTCCTTTTTCTTTTTCCTCCACCTTCGCATGACGAACCTTCGGATGATGAACGGACAAGGCTACTCTACGAGCCTACTCTACGGAGTACGGTCGGAGAAAGCATGAATTTCTTGAAAGCAACGTCTTAGTTTTCGGAATCTATTACTACAGTATTCTACGTCAAGACAACCTCCACCACCAACATAACACACATCAGCAGCCACACACACACACACACACACACAACACCAGTAATCTAGCTGTACCAGTTGTCGTACTGGTAGTTAACCTATCCATTTGTCGTTAGTCACCATCACACAAAAGTTTAATTAAAAAGCGGAAGGAAAAAAACTCACGTAGCGGGTATCAATTTTCTTCAGATCGCCGACGCCGAGGTTGCCAGCATCCATGGCAATCTCGTGCTTCATGATGGTGATGGCCTTGGCGACGCCCTCCTGACCATAGACATTGGCGTACATGAACGGCCTGCCGAGGCCGACGGCCTTGACGCCGAGCGCGAGCAGCTTCAGCGCATCGCCACCATAGCGCACGCCGCCGTCGGCGAAGACTTCTGTCTTCTTGAAGACGTCGGGCGCCTGGGCGTGGATCTCCAGCGCGACCTCGAGCGGCGAGGGGCTGCCGTCGAGCTGGCGGCCGCCGTGGTTGGACAGGTAGATGGCCGGGGCGCCGAGCTCGACGGCCTTTTGCGCGTCCTCGGCGCTCATGATGCCCTTGGGGATGATGGGCAGCTTGGTCATGTTGCGCAGCGTCTGGTAGTAGTCCCACGTGAAGTACGTGTAGCCCGGGTCAGCGGAGCCGACGCTGAAGCGCTCAGCGCGGTGGCGGTTGCCGTCGGCGGCCGAGTCGACCGTCAGCACAATGGCGGCGAAACCCGCGTCCTCGGCGACCTTCAGCTGCTTGGCCACGTCGGTCAGGTTCTCCTGCACGTACGTCTGCTGGAACAGGACCTGGCCGGCCGTCTTGGCCGCGTGGATCTCGTCCTTGGACTTGCTCGAGAAGTCGGACACGACGTAGAGGATGTTGGCGTCGGCGGCGGCCTTGACCATGTTGACCTCGGCGTCGTCGTGCGCGTAGCCCGCCTTGGCGCACGGGCTGATGAAGAAGGGCGCCGACACGTTGTGGCCCAGCAGCGTCGTGGGCAGGGAGCTCTCGACCTTGGTGATGTCGACGAGTACGCGGGGCCTGAAGCGTACGCGGCCGTAGGCCTCGAGGTTGTTGCGGTACGACCACTCGCCGGCGGCGCCGTTGCGGTAGTACGTGTAACCCGTCACATTCATGTAGTTGCGTGCGACGAAGTCGAAGTCGGGCAGGCCGACAATGGACGTCAAGTTGGGCAGCTGGCCGGGCTGCAGGTCAGGAAGAGCATCCTGGATGCCCGTGTCGGGCTCGTTAAGGAAGGGGCGCGTGGCCAAGGCCGACTGGGCCAGCAGGGCGAGGGAAAGTCCTTGGAAGAGCATGGTGAAGAAAAGAAGAGGAAGGCCAGCCTTCAGTGAATGAGTGACAAGGGTGAGTAGAGAGAAGGGAATGGGATGAAGAGAACAATGAAACAGATGGCAGAGCGGAAGAATGGTACTTTTATATTGATGATAAGAGCTTGAGAAAGGTAGCCCTACCGGCAATAGTCAGTGCCCCCCGCCAGGCGAATATGAGAGACATTGGCACGTCGCTTCGGATGGAGGCCTTGCCCAGCTTGGCAGGACCTTAGATAGAGGCAAAGGGGGGGCACGCGACGTGTATAGACTCGTCTCGGCCAGGAAGGTCAGCGATAGGCGAGAGAAAAAACGTGCTCGACCCAATTTCTCCGACGCAAGCCAGGAAGCGGAATTCATGCGCACTTGGGCTGGCGACTCGTGAGAGGGGAAGCTTGGCGTCAGTTTCAACAGACGACGCCCAGGCCGGAGCTCCCACCGGCTTGTTTGTGATTGAGCGAGCCAGGAGCCGGATGCGGTGCTTGCGCGAGGCCGATGTTCGTGATGGAAGAAGCTTGTGGAAGGTTAGGACAGGACTCCCCCGCAGGGGCTTGATGAAGAGAAGGAGGGAAGGAAGTTGTTACTGCGGGGGGACGCGCGAGTCGCGTCAACGGTCGACGGTCGCGCCCACGGTCGCGCCAAGCCTTTTCCGGAATCAGCCGGGCGCGTCTC
Organism: Aplosporella prunicola CBS 121167; assembly: GCF_010093885.1. Lineage (NCBI taxonomy): Eukaryota > Fungi > Ascomycota > Dothideomycetes > Botryosphaeriales > Aplosporellaceae > Aplosporella > Aplosporella prunicola. The sequence continues at coordinate 7,650 of NW_022983576.1, forward strand.
GCTCTCATCCGTCATCGGCCGTCGTTCATTCTTCCACGGAAGTCAATCTTCACCTCTTCGGCGAGTATTTTCTCACCTCATCCTTCACCCATCGGCTTCGGACCACGCAGCCTCTCACACCACGCCCCGCCCGGTCCGCTTCGGTGCCGTCACTACCGGTCCGCCGGCCCGTCCACGCAGAGTGCTGGCGGCTCCGACATCGCGCGGATGCGGACTGCGGATGGCGGATGGCGGATTCTGCAGCAGAGCCTCTGCCCACGACCAGCTTTTATTGCATCCACTTACCCACCGTCATACAACACAGGTTCTTTGATCTTTGCCACGGGAAGGCTAAGTATTAACCCGTCATCACAAAGAACTTATGCAATGATAACAATACAGTATGTACCACAGTACCCGCCCATTCTAAAACGGTCCAATAGGTCCCAGCAGCGTCGAGTTGTAAACCGGAATGTCCAGATCCGTCCACGAGCACTGCGAAAAGCCCGAAGCAGCATAATGGCAATCGGCGCCGGCACGCCTATCCCTCGTGAAGCTGTGACGGGCATACTTTTCGCGGAAGAAGCGCTGTCTGCAGATCCCATAAGCATGATGTACACAACAAGCAAGCAAACAAACAAGCAAGCACACAGGCAAAACTCACCCATCCGCCGCCACCGGCTCTCGGTACCCGTGCGTCAGCTCAAGCGTGAACTCGCCAAACGACTCGTGGCGCGAGAAAAACCACGACCAGGCCGTCGTGTTGCAGAAGATCTATAGCACCGCGTATAAGCACCGCGCATCAGCCACCTGGCCAAAAACAAGACCACAAAAGCAAAAAACTGAAGCGGGCCCAGCTTACCCGTCCATGCGGCCACCCAATGCCATTCAGGTCCCACTGCGCGCTGCACGCGTCCACAACGCTGTCAACGCTGTTCCCTGCCTCCTGGATCTGGAATGCGATGGTCGTTTTCGTGGAGCCAGGGCTGCCGCGGCCGGCGCTCGCGCTAAGGGAGGTGATGTGGAAGCTGCCGAGGTCGGGGTAGGTGGTGTTGGTGTTTGTGGCGGTGGCGGTGCCGGCGGTAAGGGCCGCGAGGGCGAGGGGGAGGGGAGGGAGGCGCATTGCTGTGGGGTTGAGGGGGTTGGGGGTTGTGTTTGCTGCCCTGTGTGAGGTTGGGATTTGGTGGGGTTTTATACCCTGCATTCGTGGGTTCTCATTGTGTTATTCTTCTTCTTGTTCTCCTCGTCGTAGTGACGACAGAGTGGTATTGCTGATGCATTATACGAGGTCGCGCAGGAAAAGCAAGTACGATGATCGCTAAGTGCGTACATATGCAGGTCGCGTCGTATCCCGCATTTCTGGAAGAAGCGTCGGATCGCCGCGTCTTCCGCGATCTTCACATGGATCTATGCTAGCTTTTGGCTTAATACGAGTGTGTCTGCTACCCTGTTCGGCAGAAGTGGATGTTGATGAGATACACAAACAGCAGCGATGCTGCGAAAGCGATGAGCTAATACCGGTGTCGACGAAGGAATCAGCTAAGCAAAATATCGACATCTAAACCAAAACTAATCGCACAGTCGTTGCTTAAGAGCCGCACACCTCACCCTGGCCCGTATCCGCGAAAAAACGGCAAAGGTCCTTGATCTGCAAACCGCCAACCACTTATCGCGTAAGCCCACACCGTCTCTTCCTGTCGCTCATCAACGCACAAACACACCCAGCAAACCAAAAGCCCCAACCACCGCACCATAAACCACGATCTTCGCAGCAAGGCCCCGTCCAGCCAAAGCCTTGTTCAGCCTCGAACCCGTCGTGGCAGCTGCTTGCGATATTAGAACCTGCCTTGCCCAACTAGGAAGTAAGTAGTAAACTACGTACCTGAGATCGAAGGCACAGGAACTATAGATGCTATGACGGTGATCAGAAACGTCGTTGTCGCTGCTATCATAACGTTCCATGGAGTACCGGAGCTGCCGACCACGAAGCCTGTGCTTGCTGCTGCTGCGGCGGCGAGGCTGTGGTTAAGTTTCCAGGTATGTGGTCGCAGTAGTGGTGGTTGCGAGAGGCGAGGTCATGGTCATGACAAGGCGCGAGAGCGGCGGAGGGTGATGGTGTGGTGGGTGGAGGCTGGAGTGGCGTTGTTTGATGTATGCAGGGCGGGGATGGCTGTATGGGGGCGCTGAGTCATTGTGCGGCAAAGGAGCGTGTGGCTTCTTCTGCTCGGGGCGGTTGCATTATCAGTACCCCGCTTCTTACTGTGTTTGATGGACGATCTTATCGCTCGTTGGTTGGGGGTTTGTGGGATGGATGGTTCTGTGTTTGATGAGCCGGGATCTCGCATGGCATTGAGTAGATGGTACACACGTGTTTTGGCTCTTTTTCTAGGTGCAAGATTGTTAACAGATCTTTTTGGTGGTGCAATAATGAGAAATTAATTCACTGATGGTATGTCACAACCTTTTTTCATAGAAGCGGATCATATCCGCAAAGCTCCGGGTCGTTTTTCTGCGGCACTTCTACGCGAGATGCAGACGAGTGTGAAGGCACAGCTTCGACGCTTCAAGACGCAGATTTCCGCGAGGTCCCACTCTCTTATGGATGCTGGGTCGAGGTGGCGCGGTTTGATTAAGCGTCGTGTTGTGGGTGCTGAAAATAGGATGGTGCTGCTGCGACAAGCAGACGGAAATGAATGCGAAATGGCACATGACGGATACAAATTCTGTCGACTTTTTGATCTTGTCATGCGATGGCAAAGGAGTTCAGCTGGGTTGTGAACGAAAGGAAGAAGGTGGAACGGCTGAGAATCAAATGCGCGGACGCGCCCCACCACGCGCGTGGAGATGAGGTGCGCGTGTCCGCCCAGCTCGGCTCCGCTCCTCACTCCGCCCTTTCCCCGCCTCTCCGCCTCTCCAACTCCCAAACAACACCAAGACACCACCTCAACGCCATCTACACGACGGCCGTTGAGCTACCAGCCCACCGCATGCATAGAGCTCGCCGTTGTTGTCTGAGGATTCACTACCGCACACTGACAGATGAGGCGGCGCCCTCCGCTAGTCAGTCTCGACTTCAGCCGCACACTAGTCAAGCCACAAGCGCCTGGCCGCGCCTCCTTCACCTCTCCTAAGATGATTAACATATATATAAATCCTAGAAAGCGTTCACTATGGAGTGTTTCTTCAGCATTGGTTCATCCGCCACTCGTTTTCCTTCGCGCTCGCAGCCATGAAGTACGCCCTCGCCGCGGCTTTTTGCGCGCCTCTGGCGCAGCTTGTCGTTGCCCTACCCAGCCGTCATGACCGCCGCGATGTACAATGCCCGTCTCTCGCTGCCATCACGCATACAGAATGGCACAGTGCCAGCACTCAAACGGTGACCTCTATCCGTAAGCTCACCATTGCCTTGTCACGTTCCTAGCCCATCACTGACACACATAGAAACAAGCACCATTACAGTCCCCTCTATGAGGGTTGAAACACTCACTCTCTCGACGGTGCTGTCGACGCTGACAATCCCCGGTGTTGGTCATGTCACCACCATCACTATTCCCGGCCAAACTTCCACTGTCACGCTCCACAAGGAGCCGGTAACCGTCACGGCCCCGGGCAAAACAACGACTATCATGCTCTCTGAGGCCAGTCATATCACTACGATGGCACTTCAGCCGACTACGGTTACAGTTCCTGGCCGAACCACTGTTATTGCATTCCCCGGGAACAACCAGGTTACGACAATGACGTTGGAGCCGACGACCATTACAGTTCCCGGTGGAGCAACAACTTTAACGCTTCCAGGAGCTGCCAAGACTGCCACTGTCACTCTCCCTGCTGTTGATCAGGCTACCACTATCACCGTTCATGCCGCGGCTCCAGAAGCTAAAACTGTTACCATCACGCTTCCTGCCGTTCAGACTATGGCTATGACTATGCCTGGTGGCACGACCACTGTTACTCTGCCGAGCGAGGAGACAACCTTTACACTGCCCAACGGCATCCGCACCGTTACCGCTCCTATTATTACACGCACCATCACTCTGCCTGCGCAAGTCACAACTATCACTGTCACCCCGACAATTTCTTCCGCTGGCTCCCAGGCATCGTCGAGCTTTGGCACATCTCAGGAGATTTCTTTTACTGGAGCCCAGACGCCTTTGACCGCTGCCAGCTCTCAAGCATCTTCAATTGGTGCTTCCTCAGCTCACACCTCTGGCAGTGCGGCGTCGACGGCGACCACTGCTGTGACTTCAAACACTGCCAGCACCGAGTCTTCCAGCAGCGGGCTGTCTACTGTTGCCGCGTCCGGAACTCCTACTTCCGATGTCTCTACTTCTGCTGCTTCGCAATCCACTGCTAGTACAGAGAGTACTGCGATCACGGGCACTGACGTCTCCAGCGCTGGTACTTCCACCGTGGCTACGGAGACATTAACCGCGGAGACATCTGCTGTTGCCACTAGTACTTCCGGCGTCGAGACTGCCACTGCAGAGGATTCCACTGCTACTGCTAAAGTCTCTACCATTGCTACACAGACTTCCACAGCTGCTACTTCCGAAAATTCTATTGCTGATGCCTCTTCCCCGACAGACGCATCAGCCACCGCCACTCAAACCTCTACTGATGACCCTTCCATCACTGGGGCACTCACTACGGCTACTCAAACTTCCACTAATGACGCCACCACTACTATTGAGACGACTGCCGAGGAGGCTTCAACCGAAGTACCTGCTACCACCACTGAGTTTCTCACCGCTGAAGCTACTGTCACTTCCACCGAGACCTCTGCCGCTGAAGATACCACCACGGCACCTTCCGAGACAGCTACCTTGACTGGCGATATCCCTGTGGTTACTACTTCAGAGCCTTCAGTTGTCACTTCTGTTGACTCCATCACTACTACTAGCGAAGCTTCCACCGCTGCTGTCGAGACTGCTACATCGACTGAGCCTACTGATAGCATTGTCGTTGAAACTGCTACGTCGACTGAGAGTACTTCTTCCATTGAAACTTTAGCGACTACTACCGAAGATTCTACCGCTACCACTGAGGCTGCTACTTCGACTGAAGAGCCCAGTGCCGTCGTCACGACCTCAGTAACCGACGCTATCACGACTTCCATCGCAACTATTGCTACGACCCAAGCCACAACAACTGCTCGCACCTATGCGCCTCCGGCTCCCACAAACGTTCTCGTAAACCCCAGCTTCGAGGGCGACTACGGAATCCGGCCATGGTCCGACTTCGGCACCTCGACCGTCTCTCAAGCATACGCACCAGCCGAGCGCGTGCACAGCGGAACGTACTCGTGCTCGTTCCTCATCAGCACCTACCCGGGCAGCTACTCCGGCATCAGTCAGCAACTAACCGTCGTCCCCGGCTACGAGTACAAGCTGAGCGCGTGGTTCCAGCGCCAATGGTGCTCCGCGGTGCCCGGCACGTTCGAGGCGTACGTCGTTATTGGCACAGACTTCGCCAACCCGATCAGTATTCTTAATACCAGGACCACGGCGTGCAATTCCTGGACTGAGTTTACGGGAACGTATACCCCGACGGCTGAGAGTATTATTCTTACTGTGAAGTACACTAACGATGTGGATCAAAATGCTGGTAACGGTCGTATTCAGTTTGATGACGTTACTTTTACTCCGGTTTAAGGAGTGCAGCTTGTGCTTTGTTAGAGCTGATGTGGATTTTAATTGCTTTAAATGGAAGCGGCTCTGTCGAAAACAAAAATATTATATTAATGACATAAAATTCTCCCGACTGCAACTTTCATTTACCAATACCAATCTGTGATAATGCTTCCTCTCATCCCTTCATGTGCCGCCGGCCAGGTCGAGTTGGTGTCCTGCGTACCGCCTTGCACTAACTAAGGTCCTTTTTCTCGAGTTGTTAAGGGAAGCGAGCATACGACGTGAAACATTTGCTCAAGCAGGTTTAGAGCTCTCCCGGCCAGGTATAGATTCTGTCGTTACTAGCAGGGGAGGAGGGGTCGCGAGTGCTTGACGCACAGAGGGATACAACCAACCAACCGAAAAAAAACTACAGCCACAAAGAAGCAGCACATGAAGACTAGAAAACTTAAAGCCGAGGCTTTCTTATTCAAACACCGAAACTCCTTGCCAACCCACCCACCAATAAAAACACTTGCACATGTCAAACACCACAACGCCACAGCACTGCCGTGACGAGATCGAGTACTCGCGGCGGCCCATCTCCTGGTCGCAACGCACTGCCCCGCCCGGGTCAAGTCAGGCGACTAGGGGTCCCTGTTCGCTTGGAGGGTATTGGCTCATTAAGCGCTGCGATTACAGATCGCTGTGGGAGCGGGAATGGCGTGCTTTGGTATCAGGGTGGGTGGGTAATTTTGAAATTCTGCGTCGGATGAAGGACTTGTAAGAGAAGGTGGTAGAGGCTACTGGGGGAAATGGTGTTGAAATGCGTGATTATTGCGTTGAGGTGGCGTTGGTCACTGTTCCTTTCTTCACTGAAGATAAGGAAGACGGGGGGCTTAGTGAGTGAGTATACGGATGGTTGGATTAGCAGTACGGATTCAGTGTAGTTGGAATTCGACAGGGTGCCTAGAAACAGAGGGAGGGAGGGGGTGGTTTGGTGTTTTTGCTTTTGTGTTCATTCGTCCAAACTCTGCTTCTGATGGGAAGCCGCCAAAAATTTTATACCGGATCATTAGGGACATATTCGGTGTTGTGGCAGTATTGGCAGTTGTGATATGATGGCATCACAGTCATTAATCGATAGGGCGAATGTGATTACGAAATTTATAGTTGTGTATATACACCTACCTCCAATTGCAGTAGAGAAAATTCAATTTTCTTCTCCCGAAGATCTCTCGCTCGATGCCTACTTGTACTGGTTCTCATTCGGAGGTTTTTGAGCCGAAAGTGTCCAGCCTGTGTCCTTTCGTGGCTGCCATTTGCGTTTCATCCTTTTTGTAAAGATCCTTCAAGTAGTCTTTGAAGTTTTTCGACATGCGCACGGTTGACCTGATGTGGTCCCTCTTGATCAGAATCAGGCCCTTCTTGTCGCGGCTGTCTTCAACTTGTGCGAGTGCAACTGCTATTTGGAATGCTAGGAAGCCGTTTAGTAAGTATTCCCCAGGTAAAACAGAAGATGCTCGACAGTGAATAACTAACCGTTTCGGATTTCTCCTCCATTCCATTGCAGGCTTTGGACTTCTTCGGATGTGACGTAGCTTCTTGTACTCTCTTGGATTCTCATCTTGTCGTCCTCGCTTTCCAGTTTTCTGAAAAAGTTCTCCCACACGTCCTCGCGGTCTTTGTCCGTGAAAGGTGGGTAATGAAGCATGATGTGGATTCTTGAGATGAAGGCTTTGTCAAAGGTGCCTACCCTGTTCGTCGTGAGGAACAACATGCCTTGATAATACTCCAATGCTTTGAGAAAACCAGCAACCAAGTTGTTTCTCGCCAGGTCTTGGACTTGCCGATGCTCCATGTATATGTCGGCTTCATCAATGAGCAATATGGCGCCCCAGCTTTTGGCAAGTTTGAACCATCTGTTAAGCTTATCTTCGATGGTTCCTGGATCGGTGCCATTATCAGCACAGTTCAGGGATAACAGAGGACGCTCAGTGTGAGCTGCTACACATTCTGTTTGACAGTTTTTAGCATTATCGGGGTATTAGAGCTGGGAGTAAAAATGGTACGAACTAGCCGTGTACGTCTTCCCAACACCCGGCTTTCCATGCAAGAGGAATATAAGACCTTCGCCTTTCCCCTTGATGAAATTAGTTGACCACGAAGGCTCTGACAAAGTTATGACACTTTCGTGCTCTAGTTGAACATCTCGTCCATGCTCCTTCGGAGTTTGTCCTTTGGCCTGTTCCTTTTCACTCATGATGACGAGGCTACGGACATACTTTTGTGTCAAGTTAGTTATCAACAACTTGTCTTGTTTGTCCATGACTAGATCTTCTAAGATCCTTCTGTCAAAGACGGCGTCTTTGAATCCCAAGACATCTAGATAAGCTGAAAACTAAATGTTAGCGTGATTGTAACACTAAATTAAGTTTGTTGCTTTAAGAAGGGGCTTACCCCATTCTCTAGTCTTTAAAAGAAAGGCTGGTGTTTTTGCGTCACACAAAAATGCTGGAAGTGGCTCGAGTTTGTCATCGCCCACTCGTTTTATACCGTCGCAAGATTGAAAAACTATATTGTGAAGCTGGGCGCGAGGAATTGGACGCCGCTTGTCCTTCTAAATTACTACTACCTATAGAGGTATATATGCTGCTATCTAAAAGAACACGTTTTCTCTTTGGGATCATTGCTTCCTTGCAGTAGATAAACGTGTGGTGTAAGGGGTAAGGCTTTAGTGTAACAACTGACTGTAATAAGGCTGAAAAAACGAGAGTTATCGGAGTGATCCTGGCTGACATCATCTAAATCAGAACAAATTACCACAAAACGCAATTCATGAGATCAATGCCACTGTACTGCCCCACTCTGCGGTCGATAATTCGCAAGAGGATCTGTCTGGTGCTGCTCACACGGACATCTCAAAATCTTTGCCTGGAATCACCCACAAAGTAGAGTATATAAACGAAGATTCCATGGACACCGTATATCATGATGATGCAGCAGTACACTCCGCTAGCAGTACAGACGACCACAATAACTCTCAGTCAACTTGACATGGGCAAATGAGAAAGGAAAAGACGATACACCGCCTTCTTTCCGAAGCAAAGGGCAGTCCTACATCAGGATTATTTCTCCACCTGTCCAGAGCGCGCTCCGGCACGTGGTAGAGTACTACCCCGGACAAGATTTCTCAGGCCAAGAAATTGTCATCAAAGAACCGTACGCAGTGATTTGACACCACGAAGAAGCCTTAGGGTCTTACAGAGAAAATTTTGCTCCTGGTGCCGCACTGGTAGACGCTGCGTCAATTTCGTGCCCAAATCGTTACACGTACGATCATATCGGAATACTTCTGGATTTTGTCCGAAGCAAATATGGCGATGCTGTGAAGGAAGAAAGACAGCGAAACTTAGAGGGGTCATTAACGTCGAACATGGAATGGCTCCTGTTGAGACCAGGTATGGAAGTCTATGTTGACCAGGGCCATTCAGGCGACTATGAACCTTACATCTTCAAGAAAATGACCTTTGGCATGGTAAATGGAAGGATAACAGATTGTTGTCATTACTTTTGGAACATGAAAGGCGGCAGACGGTACTTGCACGCCTGTAATTCATGGGAACTTTCGGCCAGCCAAGATGGCGTATTTGACATTGCGGATTGTTACATAATCCCTTGCCACTACGTGGAGCAACACGAGGACTTGAAAATAAGGGGTCACACTGGGAAAGAGCTAAGAAAGTTCTTTGAAGATCGCGGACAGTTGTACTTCAAGTTACAGAAAAAGGGGTGCTTCGATTTTGATGGTGTGATAAGGACACCACCAATCAGACCGGTAAGTTCATTCGTTAATACATTTTATGGTAGTGACCTGATTCACAGACAAAATCTTAGTATGTCGGACAGGTCATGGTTGACCCCGACCAATGGGAACTCGATCGCAGAACGTACTATTGGAGCGAGAAAATGGACACTGATGGCCATATTGGTAAAACTGTTGCAGCATTTCGTATCTGCAACTGCCGACGATGAGAAGAACTCGTCAACGGAAACGACAAAGATATATGTCAGCCAGGATCACTCCGATAACTCTCTTTTTTTTAGCCTCATTCTCTAGTGGTTACACTACAGCCTTACCCCTTACACCACACGTTTATCCACTGCAAGGAAGCAATGATCCCAAAGAGAAAACGTGTTCTTTTAGATAGCAGCATATATACCTCTATAGGTAGTAGTAATTTAAGGGGACAAGCGGCGTCCAATTCCTCGCGCCTAGCTTCACAGATGATTAGTAGTTTTCTGAATGATTATTGTCCCCATTTCGGTATGATATACTTCTTCATTGCTGAGATTCGCGTTTGGCAATTCCATGTTCAACAAGGGTGGTTATTCTTTGGATCGGACGTGCTGTATCGGCTGATGTTTTGGACCCGTGGCAGTATTTGGATTCACAGTGCATTGAAGGATATCCTGCACAAGTGTGCGCTTTTATGTTTAGCGTCTTCAGCTGATGCCCACACTCCCAGGAAAATTTTGCTTTTCTTAGACACAAAATGCATGATTTTTGCCTTGCGCCACGTTTCTTACTTCAATCAATATTGGTAGCGCCAAGGCCGGCTTACAAGCATATTGTTATTATGGTGCCGATTATGGGGTTCCAAGTTCGCTCAAGTTCGGGCAGACGTGCATAATCGAGGTTATGATTCGTTCTTGACTTTGCCGAGCTTATGCCCAATAACAAGCTGTTCAGCCATTAGAACGTGACACTGGTCAACCAAAACTGCGGAAAGCGCACCAGGCAACAATAACTCACGTGTGACCTTTGCCCTCCAGTTGCCTTGTGACTCATTGAACTAATCATCGATTAACGCGGTTTTCACGTCCTCAAACAAATTTTTGCCCATACATTGCTGAATGGCCCTGCAACAAATATTTGTCTACTGAGCGTCTTTAGTGCTCTATAGTGTTCCCCCTACTGTTACAAATCTTCCATGCCACCCCAAAGTTTACCGATCTCGGAGGTGACGAGGGCATTTGCGATACACACGGAGAAACGGTTAGCAAACGCAGAAGGATCCAGGCTAGAGGAGGCCATGGTAGATGAAACAAAGTGGCATCAGCAGCGGAAAGACAGTTTTGCTCAATACTTAGACGAAACCTGGTAAGGCACTAAGGCCGCTCTGTACCTAATGCTCCAAGCTGAACATACTTGTGAAGGAGCGAGGAGGTTGCAGAACTTCAAAGCCATCGGCAGCAACTTGATGCTCTTGTCCGAAAGTTTCAAAGCTATCTGCCAGAAGACCTCAAAGACAAAGCTACAAACCCCAAATCTTTCCGAGCGGTGCACAAAGTTGTTGAGAAGGTTGGTTCACGCTGGAAGCAAAAGACCGAGGTCGACAAGTTTGTGAAGGCAAGACAGTTACTCCGCAAAGTCGGAAGCACTATTGACAGTCACTCCAATGTCCTGAAAGTGCTACCCTCAGGAAACGACTATGCGGCACCGTTCCTTGGGGCCATTACAGTTTTCATTAAGGTATTCTCAGTAAAACATCAACTTCTATGCGCAGATCTAACTTACTCCCCAGGCTTCTTCTAACTACGAAGTAATCTCCGAAAGCTTTGCTCAAGCCATGACTGAGATCAACGACAGTGTAACCACGGTATATGAAGAAGTCCTCGCATACAAAGACGAGATCCAGATCCAACACCTAGTGATCCGGTTGTATTGCCAGATCTTTACATTTTTGATCAAGGCCATGGAGTGGTACACAGACAAATGGTACAAACGAGCCCAGCGAAGCCTGAATGAGAACCTCTACAGCCAATATCAAACAATACTTCAGGAGATCCGCAGGCTTGCCGAAATGATACATAAAAGAACAGTCAACAGAAAGCTCGCAGACCTGGCTGCAGCAGAAGTGACCACACAAGAGGAGCTAAAATTCTTGATCTCGCTGCAACAACATGACAGGAACAATAATATGATGAGACAAGAAGGTTACTTCGAGAGGTTGAGTGTCGCGATAAGGAACGAGTTCAAGGATCTGATACAAGAGAAAAGAGACGTCGTCCAAGAAAACATTATGCATGGTCTCGAGCTAAAGTCGAAAACCGCCATGTACATTGCAGGTGCGACGATCACTAAACATCTTGAAAATGGTGTCACTGCATGGAGCAGCCTACCGACAAGCCCAATCCCAATTTGCGGTAAGTCGCGAAATAGATTTGATTATAGAATGTATCACTCACTTTTATACCAGACGAGCCTACCGACTTCAACGATAACGAAGCCCTAAAAAATAGCCCTCATCTTGCTTATACGAAGCAAGAGGTCATGCTGCACGCCGCATCCTTAGCCGATTACTTCGACGACACGAAAGTCTCGCCCTTCTTCCCGTCCGACGAAGCTCCCGCTTTCCTTGCCGACCCCAACATTGTGTACCGACTGAGATCTCACACCGTGTCCTCCACTTCAGTTATTCTTCACATATGCGGCGTTCCGGAGCTAGCAGAAGAAACACAGTCCGCCCGCATCGCCTCTCGCTATGCCACCGCCACTCGGAAAGTGGGTATCGCTGTGGTGTCTTACTTCTGCACCCTTTCCCGCGATGAGGTACCGACAGGGCGGACGGCAGAGACAATAGAGCTCGTGTCCCTAATGTATGCGCTTATCCGGCAGCTTGTGGAGCTGCTTCCGGAGAAAGAAGCGGGCGAGCGAAGATTCGGTGATGGGTTTGGTGTGGAAAGATTTGCGAGACTCGACGGAACACTGCTGACATGGAACGATGCGTTGCAGCTGTTGGAGGATTTGTTGGAGGTCAACGATGAGCCGTTACTGTACTTCGTTATCAGCGATCTCAATGTCTTGGATGATGTCTCAAGGCATAGCACGACAAACGCGCTCCGGGACTTGATTCTGCTCCTACAGAAGCAAGCGCAGATGGAGAGAATGGATAGGCGAACCATAAAGCTGCTGTTCATGACAGCCGGGGAATCAGCGGCGTTGAACGAGGTGTTCGATAGCGCGGACGCTATCAGGACAGCATCATCGGGTCTGGCAAAGAGTCTTTTGTTATAACCTGTTACTTTTTTTCTTTCCATCTGCTGTTTCACAGTTGATGTAGGCTCTTTCGGAGTATTAGGATACACCCATAGCGTAGCAGGAACGTATGTGAGAATCTTTCAGCTTTCTGCGTACACCACAGACAACAATCCTGAAAGTATCCGTGACGCTCATATGTCTCCCGGGACCACCTTGCCGGTGTCCAATGTAACCTCAGACCCTTCAGCTCTCAATGTATCGCGTTGTTCGTGAACGGTCGGGTCGTTCGACATGACGGACTGGCTGTCTCGGGCTGTGGGAGCGACTGATATCTGCGACAGGCGCTGGCAAAGGGTTTGAGACAGGGTAATACAAGAAGATCGTAGCTGGAATGCTTTAAAAGTGGAGGTGGGCGGCTCGACGTTGGTTGTGATGATGATGAAAAGTGATGGTGAATGCGACAAAAGATGAGACGAGTTGGGGCGCAAGTGCGGGGTAGTGTTTGCATTTGCGGGGTAGCCCACGTGTTGGCAGGGCAACGGAACTGTTGTGCAATGGCACAAAGACATCCTCTTCTCGCGATACAAACATCACGTACTCTCATTTTCCAAGCGACACCGAACTTTTTGAGATTAATATTTCCCTGCGCACTGCAACATTTTCCTTTAGGCCGAAAAGCCCACTAAATATTACTTGCCAAGGAAGATACGAAAGAACAGGAGTTTGCCGAGTAAGATCAACCGAATACCGAAGAGTAGAAAGTTCAAACGAAGATACCTCCGGCGATGAAGAGACATTCCATCATGAACAACACACTCCTCATGCCAGCATCAGCGCAACGAGCGCCAGCGTTGGAAGTTTTCGTAGCAGACGAGCTGGCGCTGGAAGAGCTAGCCGATTCCAAGACTCGAGTGCTGCTGCTCCGATCTCCACCTGAATTGCTGGAGTTTGGGTGTATAGTGCTTGCACCTGACACAGAAGACGCTGACCTGCTACCCGGAAGAGGTGTCACTGTCCGCGTAACAGTTCCGATAACGACTTCAGTGACGCCATTGCTTGTCTGCACTGCAACAACTTGATCCATGGAGCCTGAGGTGATGGTTACTGTTGATCCAGGCGAAATTGTCTGGCTTCCGACGAGGAAGTGGGATTGTGAGTCTTGGGAAACAGTGATGCCGCTGAGGACTACTGGTACTACTGGTGTAACCGAGACAAGTTCCGCGGAGGTAGTGACACCAAAACCGTTACTTTCAAGCGCCACTGTGTTGCTGCCCGCAATGAGGTGTGTAGCACTGCCGCTTGTTTCGAGTGCGAAAACGGTCGTTGACGAGCCGGACCCAAGTGTGACAGAAGAACCAAGTGCCAAAGTCTGGGTGCCTAGAACTACATGCGACTGCTCAGCATTGGATATCGTAATGCCGCCCAATGTGATCTCAGAAGCCGTAGTAGGCACTCCGGCGCTGATTTGAGTAGGTATAGTATCCGGTATTGTTATCGTTTCGTCGCCTGCTACGAGTTGGGTAATGCTATTGCTGGTATGCAACGCCACTATCGTTGTTGTAGCTCCCGAGCCCACAGTTATGGAAGATCCAGGGTTGAGCGTTTGTGTCCCAACAAGGAGTTGAGACTGACTGTTACTTGAGACAGGTATGCCAGCTAGTAACGTCTGCGAAAGAGATGAAGCCTCTGCTTGTTGTACGTTCAGTGTTGCAATCGTGCTACCATGGGTAATTGCTTCATTGCTGTTGGCAACGGACTGTTGCACAGCTGCTGTAGTAGCTTCTCCGGAGCCATAGAAGGGAGATGACCCTGGTTGCAGCGTCTGGTCTCCAACACTGGCATGTGATATATCCTCAGAGTTAGTGATGAAGACTGGTATATCCACGGGAGCTGGAGCTTGTGTTGGAACAGGAACATCGTAAGTTGTGCTTCCAATTTCAAGTTGCGTGGCGCTTCCACTGGTGTGCAGCACGACCAATGTTGTGGACGGACCGGAACCCACGACGCCAGAAGATCCAGGAAGTAAAGTCTGGGTACCGATGATTGCCTCCGATTGATCATTCCAAGATACTGTTATGTCGACTGGAAGGGGAGTAGAGGCGGATGGATCAGTGATGACGGAGATGACGGCAACTGGTATTGAAGTTGTTGCTGGGAAGCTTGAAGTTTGAGCAACAGTTGTGGGGACCGCGCCATTTGAGGCTTCCGAAGTCCCATCGTTCGAGATTGGTTCGATGGTTTGACCGGCGCTTGTCTCAGGTGTTGGGAGTGGGTTAGCAGTAGTGCCCGAAGTAAGCACCTCGGAGCTCTCCAGTATTGTACGTTGGCTATCCTGAGAAGTCGGACTGGGACTAGTCTCTTCGGATTGAACGGGCGAGAGTGTGGGAGGTATAGTTGCTTCCTCAGGTGGGGCGGAGACAGTAGAAGCTCGGGTAACCTCAGATATATATTCGCTTTGGATTGTTGTCACCGGGCTGTTCGTTGATGTCTCAACTGGCAACTTTATGCTGATTTGCTGTGTCGTTGGAGCGCTGCTTGTCCTCGGAGGTACTTTGGATTCGTAAAAAGTCGATGTGACAGTAAGATACAGAGCCGTTCTCATTTCCGCTATTGGCGCAAAACAAGAACTGGTTTGGTCGCTCTTTTTGCATGGGTTCTCTGGTAAAGCAGTCCGAACACAGTTTCCTATGATTTCATCCGAGTAGCCGGGCAGTAAGCCTCTGCCTCCAGAAGCCGAATCCAACACGTAGAAAAATCCTTGCGGATCTTCAGCGTCCGTTTGAATAGAGACTTGAGCGGTTGGTGCCTGGACATAGGTAGTTGGGCTGCCTTGCGTCACAGCACTACAACCGGTCCATGTACCAGCCACTAATTTACACCATCCGTGGGGGGTCTTTGTTGTCAGATCTTCTGTTAAGACGAAGGAGTAAGGTGTCCAAGCCCAGAGAGCTGATGTACAGATCTCAACGCCATTAGTTGTAATTGGAATCTCCCCCCACCACGTGTATGTGCCCGAAGCATATGGAGTGGGGTAGGCAATGGTGGTGGTTTTATCTCCTGCGACCTTTGTCGCTACCTGGGTTCCAGCAGAATTTGTAGGCGGGTTCCATCTTTTGGGAGAGTCTGTGAGCGTAAAGTAGGAGGTGACTGCGGATGTTGCGTTGGTGTAGTTGTTAATAATATGGTAAACTACCGCTTCGGTAACAGTTGACAAGCTGATCTTCTTCCAGGTTGAGGCATCATATCGCCATTCCGAATATGAGCAGTCATATGTACAGCTTGACTTTGTTGGTGTCACAGGAGGTGATAGATATATGGTGGAGGATGACGGAAAAAATTCTGCATTTGAAGAGTTTGAGACTTTGGTCGTTAGTGAAATACCTTGCTATGCTCCTAAGCGAACGGGACTCACATGGAACAGTTGTATTTGCTGAAAGCGAAGCCCCGATGACAGAGAGCAAAACCAAGATATACAAAGCCATGGTCGTTTAGATGATGCTCAACAAGGGGAGCGGGAATCAGGGGAAGTTAACTCAGTGCATAAATTTACGGAGAAGATTGCGACAAGCATTGCGAAGGAAGGCCATCAGCCAATTCTATTCTATTATACCCGTACCTCCAGCTTGTGCGTAAGACGGACTCTCAGCCCATCCGTCTAATACAGTTTAGTGAAGTAACGCAAACTGCAGTCAGCACAATAGTCTGATGCAGTAGCGTCAGGCACCAGCACGCACATGGTACTTTACTAAGCAGCAACTCTCGTGGTAAAGGCAGATCCTGAAAAAGCTGTCAACACGCTGCAGGCAACGCTTCTCTTGGAGAATTTAAGCATGAGCGATAAATATCAATCATCCACTTTACGACCCACCCTTTTAATTATCGGTGGGGGTGGCTTCTGGACCGTTGATTCCGGCGGTAAATGAGCCGGCATTAACTTCGCTCCAATCAGGGCACTTGCGTTGCACGAGGATATTGTCTCGCCGCGTGGGCGAGCTAACCGCCGGCCAGAACACTACCTTCTAATAATAGCGCAACAACGTCTCACAACCTGCAGGTCAACACTGAACAGTGAAGTTAGCCCCCAAATCATGGAAGTACAAAGAGGCTAAATGCTGCGATAATGTTGCAATAAATGGGGTTTCAATTGATAGTAATGAGTGGCATGATCTTGTTAGGAGCCCGGTAGGCGGAGTCCTCTTATAACCTGTGCTAAATGACTAAGCCACAGAAAAAGCAATATAAACTGCGTACACTTCAATAGATAATTATCAATTTTTTTCCTTTCCACGTTTAAATCAACAAATTAACAATTCCAAAGTTGATAATTCTGACTACTTCCGCAAACGTAGTCTGACCTGCGCCGATATTAAAGCAAAGTATGTGCTGTCAGAGGATATGAAAATTGATGCAGAAGCACTGCAGCGCAGACATAGGCAACTATGCTTGGCCGCATGATGACTGCATTTTTGCGCAACACTACGTTCGGTCATCTTTTTGCCGCAGATGTTCAATATTCCCGCTAGATCCACGTGATAGAAGGCGATTTGAGATTCCTCGATCAAGCCATTGAAAAAAGTCGGCTTAAAGTTTGACATATAGTCGGGCTCAGGTCTTTTTTGTGTACAAGGAAATACTTTGGGTATAAGGGGAATTCGAAATCATTTTCGGGCCATGATACCCAATTATACGGCACAAGGTATAAGAGAGTTATAATTTAATATACATTTGTCTTCTAATTCTTTCCAGCAATGCAGAATCAAAACTTCTAATTGATATTTGGCTCATCGCCTTTCTTATTATTTTATACCTTTTTCTCTCAAATTGAGGTATAATGTTTCTTCCAATTTACACTCGCTCTATGTGAATTCTACAAAAATCTCTAATCTAATCCAATTTCTTACCAGGAGGTAGGAAAATTTCGACGCTCATCAATGGTCGTAGAATTTGCTTTCTTCGCACTGCAGCATAATACGATTGAAGTCACAGCCAAGCATGAACAGAGGGGCAATTTGATTTGATTGGCCTTGATGGCAACCCTAATTTCTATTGGTCAATAATCCTGCCGAGGCTTCCAGCAGCTTGTTCGAATCATCACCGAAGTTTCACCTAATAACAATAACGCCGTCTTGCGCCTTGTTGTTTCATTGATTAATTGGGTTCTTAACCTCCCATGAAATACTGTTTCAGTCTATTAAATGGCTGCTTCTGGCGAAGTTGCTTGAGCTAGCTACCTAGAAGCCTCGAGGTTGTAGATTTCCAAGGCAAGGAAGCTGCAGCGGTAGCTTTTTCATGGCAAATTATACAATATTGTCAACTTTACTCTGAATAACTTAGCCTCGGAATTTCCTGAAGAGAACTGGTTCTACATGGAGTCTTTACCATTCCAACTTTCCTTTGTTTTCACTGCTCGAATACTGCTAAAAGTCTCTCACTGCGGTGAATACATTTTGTTTTCACTAAAATACCCTGCTCCTTTCGTATTCCTTCCTTTTGTTCTTCAGTTTATCTGCATCGTCTCAAACCTGTACCCACTGTGACATTAGAAAATTTATATTTCTTCCTTTCGAGTAATTCTAATCAACTAGTTTTAAATGCGTTTGAGTCCATTTTGTAAACTTCCCAAGAAAAGTTGCAGGATCTTAAGCATATAGCTCAATTAGGCACGACCCGGAAGTTCTCCTTTCGAAATCTAAGCCCACGCCTCTTTGGTGATTAAGTACCAACCATCAAGGTATCTATTAGGTGCCTGAGCACGGATTGTAGAAGGGTGATCGGTTAATGTAACGTTCATTTCTTATCTTCCTTCTATGCTTTTTTACTGCCTCTTAAAAGCAAAGTTCCTGCGAAAAAAGAGATAGTGAGCGAAGGGCAAGAACCTGCTCGTGCTGCTTACGCTGCTACATAACCTTCTCCGTATTCCTATGGCGCCAGAAGCCACTCTCCGTTCAGCAAACAAAAAATGTCAGTGATGATTGGAGCGGAAGTCGTTATCAGCGATGTCTCCAGAGGTATGACGTTAGCACATTCTATGTGAGATGATCTCACGCCTCGTTGAGGTGCCAAGGTTTAGCGTTTGCGCTAATCACTTCTTACTTTAGACGCGGTCACATGTGCCAATGTCGTACGGCAGAAAACACGTTCAACCTCCAACAGCACTGCCATGCTATATCAACGTCTTATCTAGCCGGCCCGTAAACCTGTCCGCACAGTCCTGTTTCTCGAAGAATCAGTTTAGCACGAGATGGATCCCGTCAGATACTCCGTTGGCATACCCGGTTTGATACAGGCATGCGCCCATGCCTACAGAGTGGTGTCGACAATACTATCGTCAGATCAGGATGAGTTTAACTTGGAGCTGCGATGCCGCATCGAAGAATCTCGGTTCAGGCTTTGCGGTCGATATTGGGGAGTCTCTGATGGATCTGGAGACCCACACCATTCAAGCGAACCTCAAAAGAAGCGCACGGAACTGCAAGAGTTACTGGACCTTCCAGGGATGGAAAGTTTGGTTAGAGACACTCTAACTAGGGTTCATCAGCTGCTGCAAGCATGTGAAGGGTATTTGAAACGATTTGGCTCGGTCAATGAGCTAGGACATGGTGGAAGCCACGAATCACTTTCCTCGACAGACAGCCTTGCCCCTCGCATTCCGTCCAGACCCCCATCGAGAAATGCAGTCAAAATGAGGCTGTATTGGACACATGAAGACAAGGCCAGCTTCACAGGCATGTTGCGGTCTTTGGCTGGACTAAACGATGGGCTTGAGAGACTATTGCCACGGCGCGTGAAGACATCCCTAGAGAGTGCTCTGATTGGAGAGATACTGGCGGAGAAGACTCTTGTCTCTATGAAGACCCAAAGAAATGCATTGGTCGATGCATTGTCCTTTAGGGCTATGAAGAGAGATACTCATGGGGAAAGCACAGGCACTGTTCCCGATGAAGACTGGAAATCAGGAGGCACCTACAGACTGTCAGAGGCCGCGTTCACAAAGCTATCCAAGACTAAAGTTGGGCGGACCATGGAACAGTACATACCACCTGCGGATTCCCCCATCGACGAAGCTCGCGGTAGTAGCGAGCAAAGAGGATCAAATGATGTCCAGCAAGAAAAGCAGCTTGAGCAACGAGTCTTCATAGAATGGAGAAAGGCAAAAAAGGCCAACGACGAGGAGTATTCTCCCACAGTTCGCGAGAATCGAAAAGAAGCAGGCAGGGTATTCCCACATGCTGGCGGAGAGCCCGCACCCTGTACAC
Organism: Aplosporella prunicola CBS 121167; assembly: GCF_010093885.1. NCBI lineage: Eukaryota > Fungi > Ascomycota > Dothideomycetes > Botryosphaeriales > Aplosporellaceae > Aplosporella > Aplosporella prunicola. The sequence goes on from NW_022983576.1 coordinate 27,542, forward strand.
TGCCATGCCTAGGCTACGTAGCAATCGACACCCACGCGGAACATGATATATTTGGCCTAGTTTACCGCATGCCGGAAGCCTGCATCCGGAAGCCAATCTCTCTTGCAGAGCTCCTCCAACGGGACTTTGAGTGTTCGGCGACCGCACCCAACTTGGAGACCAGACTGGGACTCGCTCGCAAACTGGCAATGGCGTTGTATGAGCTGAAATGTGTCGGCAAGTCTCATGGGCAGATATCGTCCCACAATATTGTCTACTGCCCCCCAACCTCATCAGGCAGCTCGCCCGGCACCCATGTTCACCTGCAACAGCCGTACATTACCGGATGGCAGCCATGGCAGCAAGGCAATACAGGATCCGAGAGTCCGACGGTTGGATTCCAAGAGATTGGAGTCAGTGAGCAAGAACGCTACTTTGTGCATCCGAAGCGTCCAAGGACCAGATTCAAGCATCTGTACGACATATACTCGCTCGGTATCGTGCTCGCCGAGATAGCCTTTTGGGAACCAATCTCGGCTCTGCGTGATCCTTCCGAGGATGCTCTAAAGCTGGTGCATGACTCTCTGATGAGTTGGAGGCACAGGATATACGCCACAGCAGAGAGAGAACTCGGAGCGGATGTTGGCACGGCTTACCGGGATGCAGTGCTGTGGTGTTTGAGGGGATTGGAAGTAACTCAGATTAACGATCTTATCTCCAATCGGGTAAGCAAAGAGGACTTTGACAGAGAAATTGGAATCGAGAAGGCTTTCTTTTGGAACGTTGTACAGCGGTTGGATTCGGCGAGCCGGATTGTGTGAGCGCAGGTTTCTCAGAGAGGTGCGGTAATATCGGTATGACATTTGTATGTTTTATTTCTACGACGACACGACTGCGGTATTCGGAAGAAAGTTGGGGATAATAAGGCGTAGATTTCGTAAAACAGTCAGGTTTATGGCTTTATAATGCCCGGTAATCGTTGAGTGTATGTCGCGGCAATCCACCTACCATCTTTATCAGTGGAAAGTCATCTGGGCCTTAACGTTGCTTGCTTTCGAGCGAGGAGCTTGATTTAAGCATTGTGCAAACTAGCGTTAGTGAAACAAGACGATATCAAGTGAACGTTGCCGGTGGGGCACGCTATCACCTTTTGTAGACCGGCTACGATTAACTAAATGAGCACCGTGTTCGTGTTCGGATTTGCAGGCCGTGCATACGACAAAGTCGAAGCTCAAACTCGGGCTCCGATCGGGCGCGTCCCGGCTTCGGACTCGGACCGGGCAATAAATAGATAAGATTAGATGATCGTCCAGATCAGATCTTGATGCGCCATCTGTGCGTTTGGACCAACTCCACAGGGCTGTCCACCACGATCCCCTCCTCCTCGACACCGTCATCCTCTGTATCCGCCCAACTGAGCCAGTCCATCCAACTCTTTGTCTCGATATGGCATTCGCAATCGCGAGGAGTTGTGTTTCCCTCTGTTCACCGCGCTAAAATGTACCTGCAGGATATCGTCAGTGAATGACCGTGCCTTTACTAAAGGTGCCATGCCATGTAATGTCCTCCAATCCAACTCTAAGCACCTTGATGTAGGCCGCAAAATGACATGTCATTCTCCTCGCGCTCATAGTGATGGCGGTGAACCTATGCAAGATGGAGGGTTGAAATGTAACTGAAGCGAGACTTCTGCAGGAATCTCTGTCGGTTACGATGCTTGAGGGTTGCAAGTGCTGTGATGTCACCGGTATTTGAATCTCTTACCTCCGCTCTGCACTGAACGCCTCAAAGCGGCAAGGCTTGAGAAGAGAGACCGCGATAACGGAGAGTGTCACTGCAACGGAAAGCTCCTGCTGCTCTGCAAGGGTGAAATCTGGACCACTGCTAGCTGATGTAAGATTGTGAGCAACAGGCATGCGGGGTTTATCATTCAACCACGGTTCCTGCTGTTGAACAAGCGAAAAGGGTGCGTCCGGCATGACACGCAGCGCAAGAACTGTAAGGACGCATTCGAGAGGAACGAGACTCAGACTTCCTTCGTCTCCTGCCGTGGAACGTGTGGACTTGCAGTAAAAGTAAAAATGACAGAAAACTAAGAAGTCTCTGTCATGCCCAGGAGGTCTGGGGCTGCCGTGGTCCAATGAGAGGTTCGGTCAACCTTGCCTTGCTCTCCAGAAGTATGTATACGATGACGGTGATTTTCAGAATTTTGTCGTCCTTTTCCCTCCCTGAAGTATTTGTCAATGATATTTATCAAAAATCTTCACGAATCCGCAAGTCGTGGTGGAGGTCTTCCAAATCCCAAGGTGTGGTAGTACGAAGATCTGCTTGACAAGGGTCGAATGTGCTTGGCACCTGCAAAGGTGATGCGACTGCTCTTGCTCGACCAACGGCGGAAGGCTCTGATCCACCGCAAGTCTCCACGTGAACTGCAATGTGAGATGAGGTAGCCAATCAGTGCCGTACGATCAGAGCAGAGCCTCGAAATGCGAGCTCAACATCATCCGAACTTTGAGGGGCAAGCCTCTCATCAGTCATTGGCGGCACGGTTCAAGCGTGCAATGTTATCTGCGCTGTCATGCTGCTGCGGGGTAACGTCCGGCTTGCAACCGGCGCGCCTGAACTACCTGACACGAATGGGCCTTGAGAAGACGCAGCCTATCAGACCAGGGCAAGGAGATGCCGCTTCAAACGCGAACTGCCGAAAAACAACGAACCAGGATGGCGCTGAGCAACCTCCGCGCCGGAGGTAGCACACCGTGCGTCCGTTGAAACAGACCTCTCTCGACTCCCTGGGTTTTCTTTCTTTCATCTTCATTTCTATTCGCGTCGGGTTCCGACCAACTCCAGCTTCTGCAATACTGTGTGTCACTTACAACAACAGGCGGGCTTATGCAGCATGTAGTACTCTAACGCACGCCTTTTTCTGTGCCTCTAGCAAACAACCGCAATAGCCTGTGCTAGAATTAGCAAAGTTTGAGCGGACACCACGGTATAAGAGAGGTGGCGTTCCATCAGCTCCTACAACAGACTGGTTCGCAGATCAGCACCAACAAAAACTGAACTCTTACGGGGGATCCCCAACAACAACAACCCTGGTTTAAACTTTATACCCCTTTTGTTGCCTCGATTCGTTCCAGTGCTTCAAAGTCAAACTCAAAATGGCCCATACATCGTCTGCGCCGTTGTCATCATCAAAGCCCAAGCAACAAGCCAGGCCAGCCGCCGAAGAATGCGCCAAAGTCTCTTCCAAACTCAGCAGCCTCAGCCTAAGCGATACGTGAGTACAGCCTACACTTCGGCCTTCGATGTTGATACTCTGGAAGATCATAAGGCTGACATCAATTAGGCAGAAAGAAAGAGAGAAAGAAAAGAATGGACAGCAAGCTCACCGGCTATGGGCGGATGGGGAGGAGGAGCATCCGGAAGGATGCATGTGCTGGAGCGTCGAAGCGCAGTATCCTCCGAAGGGACATAAGCACCCCTGATGACGAAAGGAGAGGCCAAAGCCATTAGCGATGGCGCTGGGTTTTGTACTATTTTCCGTTTCCTTCTTTAATGATTGCTGTTTTACGACATCAAAAGCGAAATGCCAAAGCTCTTCTTTGTTTTCAAAAATTGCCCGGGGAAACCGATAATTTTCCTACCAGACGAATTGACGCAATGAAAGCCGGCTGTGAGATCCAGGAGAATGTCAGAATTACGGCAATAGCAACTTATTGTCCCACCAATGTGGCCGGGCAAACAAAATTGATGTCATATGTTTGCTAAGGATCCCCGGGTAGCAATGTTGTGATCGGACAGCGGAGGACAGACCATCGATCGATCTGTGAAGACCCCAGTGCTCTCACACTCACAGAGGGCATTCCCACGTGCTACGCAAGGTCCGGCCAGTTATTGCACCAATTACGGGCTGCGACAGGTGGCGAAATTTTTCGAAGCGGGATGTCGGCAGCCGTTGCGATATCGCGGGAGCACGCGTTCTGCACCTTAGATACCACGCACGCACCCAGCTTCACGGTTCGATCGGAGTACCAATGAACACAACCGGTTCACAGATGATGTCGTTGCGATGAAAAAAAAAAAAAAAGTGCCGGTTCCTAGTCGTCCGGGCCGTCGGGCGTATGTCCGGAGCTCGGCAAAATGTCGGCCAGATTTCTCACCACCAAAATTCTTCAACGGCCCCACAACCACGAATATTTACGCTACCACAACCATTTCAAGTGCAAAAAAAGTGTTGTTTGGGAATTGAGCCCAACGCGGGGGTCGAACCCGCAGCCTTGAGATACCTTAGAGCATAGTCTTCTTTCGAAGGAATGGTAAGAGTCTCACGCTCTACCGATTGAGCTAGCCAGGCGACTGTTGGAAGCGAACTTCCTTGTTGTTGATGGTTGTTGAAAAAGCTATGTCACTTATAAGGGTACTGAATTAAGTCAAAGAAGTGCTGGGATTGTTTGGACGCTTGTCGGTGTTTGCATTGTCGTAACTATGAATGAAGTTGTCTTCAGTGAAGATTTAGATATCATTTGGGCTTCCAGTCGGCATACTGACACTACGCGCTCCCTCACTTAGACCGGGTTTACAGGTTTTCATGTAGTCTTGGCCTTGGGTACTACCTCTTTGCTATTAAACCCAGCTTAATACTTTCCAGACGGCAATATGCTCCGCCCATCTCCATGTCTACCGGAGTAAAAGACATTGCTACGACTTAGTAACAAATTAATGATATTTTAGAGCTTTGGTAGCTGACTAGAAGAGATTTGCATTAGTATGGAAGTCAGTCCCGATATCAAAAATTGGATAACAGTGTCTCTGTACAAAGACTACGTGTAAAGAAAACAAATATAGAAAACAGAATTGTTAATCATAGAACATAATACTTTCTAGGATCGAATGTTTCTACTCCATTTCAATCGAATAGAATTGGAATACAAGCTCGCCGCGGAGGTTCTGTACAGCAGCGCGGCGACGCCCGCCGTAGCGACGGGGCGCACGCACCAACTACCCAAGTCTCCGCTCTGGACCGACTCGCGGTGCAACACCAAAAAACCTTCGACCACCGCGCGCCGCCCACGCCACGCCACCCACGCACGCGTCCACCAATCCACAATCAATCAATGCTCAGCGCGCTCTGCCGCCCGCGCCAACCCGTTAATCACCGGGGATGCCGCGTCGCCGGCACCGGCGCCTTCACGCGCCTACACCCACACCCACACAGTCTCACCACCGCCATCCTCGCCCGGTCAACAGCATTAACACGCCTCACCGCGTCCACCCGCACGCTCACTATCCGGAGTTTCCCTACGACCGATAACCCGGAATTAGTCCAGAACAATGTGCGCATACGGAGACACAGATCGTTGGGATCCCCCACGCGAGAGGAGATGCTTGGGGATTACAAGGTCTTGGATGTGGGAACGGGGAAAGTGCGGGTGAGGGGGAAAATTGTGACGCAGCTGGAGGCGGAGCAAGAACAAGATCAAGGAGACAAGATACCAGGCATTGTGGACCGGGCGCCAACAGAGCTGCGTCCTTCGTTTAGGCATTCGGAGCAAAAACATGAGCAAGGGTATAAGAAACCACACAATGCGGACGAGATACTAATAGATCGGCGTCCTTGGGTTAGGCGTCCAGAGGAGGATGCCATTAGGCTAAAGCTGGGGCCACGCATTGTGAAGCATAATGCGCCGGACCGTGAGCGACCAAATGCGTTGGAGCAGAAGCGGCCACATGCGCCGGACCGGAAGCGGCCACAATCGCCGGACCGGAACCGGCTACTTTGGTTGGAGCGGGAGCGAGCACACTTGTTGGAGAGGAAGCTACCAGATGCGATGAAGGAGTTGCGGCTACTTAAGTTGCGGAGGCGAAATGTGCCAAAACGGGTACGGGATGCGTCTAGGGAGATAGAAGAGCAAGGCGGGGAGCTTCCTTTGTTGAGGGTTTCAGTGAAAAATGCCGTCATGCAGAAGGAGGGGGCACGCATTGTGAATCGAGATGCGTATGGGGAGATAGAAGAGGAGGAGGAGTCGCGTCCTTCATTTAGTCTTCAAAAGCAGGGTGCGTCAGAGCGGGAGAAAGATGCATTCGTGAAGATAGAAGAGGTGGAGGAGCCGCGTCCTTCATTGAGTCTTCCAAAGCAGGGTGCGCCAAAGTGGGAGAAAGATGCATTTGGGGAGATGGGGGAGCAAGAGGAGCGGCGTCCTTCAATGTGGCTTCCAAAGAAGGATGTCATTCCGCGGAAGCCAGAGATGCATGATGCGCCAGAGCGGGAGAAAGACAAGTTTGGGGAGATAGACATGGAAGACAAGCGCTACTGGAGCCCATTGACAAAAACCGAGCGCATCACAGATAATGATGGGGAAGACGTACGCAGCCGCGACAGCCACAACGAGCGCAAAGCCAGCTTGCTCCCACCTCCAATACCCGATGAGGACCGCATACGCGGCCTGCGCGCTGATGATCAGCTCTTCTTCCAAAAAGCACTCGTCCCGCGTGGCATCTTCAACACGCAGGACCACGTCCCCATCATCGACCCGGCCGACCACTTCCATATACGCTTACCCGACCAGGACGACGCCAATGCTGACACCATGCCGCAGTACTACCGCCAAATCCCGGGTCTCGAAAACACCTCGCTCTGGGCAAGCACCGACGACGAGACCGTGGCACGCCTAAGCGGTCAACTCAGGGCCATGGTGGCGCGCATACGCGATGAACTCAAGGCCATGGAGCGGGATATCGCCACCGACGCCGAGCACATCGACTTCATGCGGACGCACGTGCTGAAAGAGAACAGCCAGGACTTCTCGTCAGAGTCGCGGCACGTGAACAGCGTGCGCAAGCTCGGGCTCGAGGTGTTCCCGGACGCAAAGTGGCAGGAGCCGCCACAGTTCAAGGGCGGCTTCCCGCACGCGCTGCCCATGAAGCCTGACTGCATGTACTGGCTCAGTCTGGAGATGTTTGAGCCCGCGTCCCGAGACCTCGTCGCGGAGCACGTCCGCATCGTTGAGGACCGCCTCCTATGCCCCTACTTCAGCGTCGATATCGTCAGTGGGACCAAGTTGGCCGTGCAGGGCCTGGCGCAGGTGACTGCTGCGTCCGCCACGGCGCTGTACAACCGCTTCATGCTCAAGGAACGGCAGCTCAAGGCCAGCAAAAGCCGTTGGTCCGATCAGGACCGTGCGCAAATGAAGCATTACGGTCTTGTCGTATCGGACACTTTCTACCAGCTCTGGTGCTCCACGCCCGTGTTCGACGCTAGGGATAACTGGAAAGGTTGCCGTACGGCGTTCCTCCTGAGCGGAAACTACGCTGCCGAGGCGCAGTTGCACGGGCTGCTGGCTTGGGTCAACGAGATTCATCGCTGGGGCCTGACGGTGCATGCTTCGGGCGTCGTCGACGATGTTCTCAGTCTCATTGAGACTGGCGAACCTGATTCGAGCGTTGATGTGGAGAAACAGCCAGACCAGTTTGCAGAGGGGCAGTATGACGCTTTTGGTTTGATCGATGATGTGGAGAAAGCGCCTGCAAAGAAAAAGACAAAGAAAGCCGCTATTGACTTGAGTGCTCGTGTAGGGAAGAAGCGTGGTGTAGCTCCAAAGAAAAAGAAACCCGCTTTTGCTCTGAGCATTAGCAAGAAAGAGCCTGGTCCGTTAGGAGTGAAGAAGAGTGTCATACGTAGGAAATGGTTTAACACTGGGGACAAGATGGTCAGGAAAATTCCTGACAAAAACGTGGTCAGGAAATTTTCTGCAAGGTTGGATACTAGGGCTTTCTCTACGTCGACCCGCTTTCGAAACGAAGACGCGACAAAAGTGCTCAAAGAGACAATAGACGAAGGTGTCGTCAAAGAAGAGCAAGTAGTTGTTGAGAAAGAGACGAGTGTCACGAACCAGAGTGCTCGGGACGACAGAAAACCAGCACAAGAGCAAAAAGACGCGCCAGAAGAGGCAACGGTTGAAAAGGCGACGAGTGCCAAGAAAGCCCAGGCAAAACAGGCCGCGGCACCAAAGCCGCAAGCCCCCGTCTACACAGCCTCCCTCCTGGAGAGACTCAAAGCCGCCGCAGTCGAAGAACGAAGCCGCAAATTGTTCGTCCATCCGGAGCCAGAAACGGAAACGCATGCCGCAGAGGAATCCCGCGCCGCCCAGATCGACTTGAACAACCTCAAAAAAGAGAAGAAAACGGGGTATCTGGAGAAGAAGAGATGGGAAATTGAGCGGAGGAAGGAGAAAGCCAGAAAGGCCAGGGAGCGGAGTAGGCAGAATAAGCAAAAGAGAATACAACAGGAGCAAGAACTGGAAAACGCCAACGCAGTGCTGGGCTTCCGCAGGACCGAACCGCGGTACTTCCAGAGCGCAAATCCCACAGCCACAAGCTTTGAGGAGATCAGAGACCTGATCCCGGAACGCGAGCAAAAGCCACCAGAGCTCTCCGATATGGTAAGCGCCGTACAAGAGCAGTTACGACAAGCACGCACTACAGCACCCGACGAGGAGGCGCCGGCAGGTAAGCAAAATCCCAGCGTGGAGCGTTTCCTCATTGTCAAGAGGTTTCTGGACACCCTTCACGAAGACGTAAGCATGTGGTGGAAAGGCGAGGATGGTACCGATGCTGTCATGGCGCTTCTGCGTGAGTTTAGAAAGGACCCAACTTCGATGCAAGAATACGAAGGGGGCCTGACGAGGCAGGCGTATCTGGAGATGAGATGGAAAGAGGTTGCAAAAGAAAAGAAGAGGGAGTATGATCAGGAGAAATATTATGAGGACAAAAGACTGGTGAAGAGGTTGGAGGCGCTTGACCCAGAGCTTACCATGGCCCAACAGCTTCCCATTGCCCTCGAAGAACTTCTAAATACGGATCTCCTCAACGAGAGCCCATCTATTCCGAAGACATACGACGAGCTGATGGCGAGGGAGGCGCACAGAGAAAGATTGTGGGAGGAGTTTTATGCAAAGCGCCAGAAATTTGCTGTGCTGAGAAGAAAGGTGGTTAGAATGGCTGGGAATAAGAGGAGAAGACAGGAGAAGCGGAGGGAAGAGGCGGCAAGACAGGCAGCGGCATGCGAGGAAGAGGCCGAAGCCGCGCCTGGACCGCAGAGCCCCAGCCTCAAACCCAGCCAGCGGAGACAGGAGAGGCAAAAGGCTACAAAGGCGCAGGCTATGGCAGAAGAGCGGAAGTTGGCGAAGCACCAGCAGAAGATGGAGAAGCAACAGCGGAAGATGGAGAGGAAACGGGCTGCAAGGGAGGCTGCAAAGCTGGAGCAACAACAAGAACAAGAACATGAACAAGAACAAGAACAAGAGCAAGAGCAAGAGCAAGAGCAAGAGCAAGAGCAGGAGCAGGAGCAACAGCAGGAGCAGGAGCAACAGCAAGAGCAGAAGCAGCCAATCCTCGTAGAAGAGACATCTTCCTTATCCACCACCACCGCCATGGAAACGCACCAATCCCAGCCCCAGGACCCTCTCTTAGACGCAGACGCAAAGCGGGAGCGGAAGAGGGCGATACAACAGAGGAGGAGAGCGAGGAGACGGGCTGAAAAAGAGGCTGCGGAGCTGGAACAACAACAAGAGCAAGAGCAAGCGCAAACGCAAGAGCAAGAGCAGCCAATCCTCGTAGAAGAGACATCCTCTTTCTCCACCACCACCACCACCACCACCATCGAAACGCGCCAACCGCAGGACCTTCCCCCAGACACGGCCGCCAACGTCTATGCTGACGCCGACCCCGACGCCGACCCCGTCTGGCACGACCCCTTCGGCACAGACTGGGACCACGCCGACGTGCACCAAGGCGACGCCGCGGCCGAAGCGGCGCAAGCGCTGCGAGCGGCGCTCGACGCAGACGCGGAGAGGGAGAAGCGGGCGCAGGAGAAGGAGTCGCGGGCGCAGAGGCACGAAGTGTATGTGATGCCGGACCCTCGATCTACTGGTACGCGGAGGTTTAGGTTTGGATCGCGGCCGGAGCGACAGCAGCCACGCCCGGTGGAGGATGGACAGGGACAGGAGCCGGTGCTGGGCAGGGGGAAGCGCCCGGGCCCGGTGCGGAGTGATGAGAGGGTGAGAGGGAGGCGGTCGGTGCCTGTGCCGAAGACGGGAAAGGGGAAGGGTGGGGAGTGAGTGAGTGTGGGGTGGGTTGTGTGTAGTGTGTGAGGGGAGGGGAAGTCGGAATGAATCCACGTCTGGACTGAGACTGAGACCGAGGGACGAGGTTTGATCTGATCAGGTCCGTCCTGGTCTTGTCTTGTCTTGGTAGGGAGGAGGCTAGCTGGCGAGTGACCGGCCGAGCGAGTACCCATCACGGGCAAGCAGGCGCGCGCACTAGCTCCGCCGCTCCTTCCGCCTGGGCGTCTCGCGCCCCCGCTGCCCAGCGCGGGCCCAGCGCGGGCCAAGCTACCTAGCTTCCAAGCGTCCAAGATTCTGTCTGTCTGCGCTTGGCCGCGGCGCCGCCTACCTACCTACATGCGCCCTCGCTCACTCTCATGGCTCGCACCACCATGCCGGTACCTAAGGTATTGTAGGCTCGGACGCGGACGCCGAAGACGCTCGCGCCACGCACTATGTCGGTCGGTATGCTCGGACGCGGGCGCCGAGGCGCTCGCGTTCTCGGATTGCTCGGGCTCGGGCTTGGTCTTGGTCTTGGTCTTGGTCACTCGCCGCCGCCCGCACTTCCTACTCGCTCGGCGCGTGGTGCGTCACTGGCTTCTTAACAGACGGACTTGGGTAATTGGATCGGGTAGGGATGAATGAGAGGGTTGAGAGCGAGACGTCTGACGGGTCTGAGCTTGAGCTTGGCGCCAACATTCCTAGGTACGCGAGTAGTTCACGGCCAACGAGAAAGTAATGAAGGGAAAGGCAAAAGGGCGGGCAGCAATAGCACGGAAGTCAATAAAAGCCAAGCACAAGGCACGGCCGTAACGCCAGGCGGGTGGGCAGACTAGGCGTTAGAGGCTAGGTAGAGCGGAGGCAGGTCCGGGCTAGGCGGCGATCATAGAGAAATTCACGAGTCAGAGGCCAATCAAAAAGCAAAACTTGGAAAGAAAAAAAAAAAGGTGCAGGGGGGTAGGCGGGATCGGAGATGGGGACGGAAAGATGTGGCCTGAGTCGGTGGTGGAGGGCGGGGCGACTGGGTGGCCACGACATGTTGCAGATGGGTGGAGATGGTCCGAGGAAAAGCCTGCGGGAGGAAGGCACAAGGTCGACGAGCTCTCTCTCTCCTTCCTTCCTTCCCTTTTGTTGCATGACTCGTTGCCGCGACGCACACCCGCCGCCGCCTTAGCTGCCTGGACCCTCCGGCTCTCCACCCTCTCTCTCTCACACTCTCTCTCTCACACAACAATCCTCTCGCTCGATCTCTCTCTCTCTCTCTCTCTTATATAGCGGTGTGGGGCTTCAACGGCCGGAAACGTCGGCGGCAGCCGAACTAGCGAGGGCCCGCCGCCCCTTATCACGCCTAAGATTGGCCCACCCGCTGGTCGCCCTACAAAATCCCGACTGCCCGTCCGCCGCTACGACTCGCCAGCTGCCGCCACCATGTACGTCTCCGTCGTGCTACCGCTCATCGTCATTGTCGCCCTCGTCCACGCCGCAAAAGTCAACGTCATCACCGTCGACACGGGCGCCACTGACAAGCCCGTCTTCTTCGGCGACGCCCTCGTCGAGAGCCAGCTGCTGCGCGACTCGGCCTACTTCTTCGCCTCGGTCAACGAGTCCGTCGAGGATGTCTTGCCCATGCAGCTCTGCGCCAACTTCACCCTCGAAGAAGCCACCATCGACGAGATGCAGACCGTCATGTCCAACGGCTCCATGACGGCCGTTGACTTTACTCTGTGCTTCCTCGAGCGCATTTTCCAGACTGATGAATACGTCCGGTGAGTCTTTTTTTAACCCCCGCGTGGGGCCTCTCCACGCTGACGGGAGGAGCAGCGCTGTCATGCAGCTCAACCCCGATGCTCTGTCGATCGCCCGCGCCCTGGACCAGGAACGGGCGGCCGGCCACGTTCGCGGACCCCTGCACGGCATCCCCTTTCTGGTCAAGGACAACATTGCCGTGAGTGACGATCTCTCGGTCCGATCCGCCCGTCCGCCCGCCCACCACTAATCCCAGACTACCTGCCTACCAGACCAGAGACAAGATGCAGACTACGGCCGGCTCCTGGGCCCTCATGGGCTCCCGCGTGCCCCGCGACGCCCACGTCGTCACCCGTCTGCGCGGCGAGGGCGCCGTGCTGCTCGGCCACGCCGCCATGAGTGAGTGGGCCGACATGCGCTCCTCCAACTACTCCGAGGGCTACTCGTCACGCGGCGGACAGTGCCGCAGCGCCTACAACCTGACCGTCAGCCCTGGCGGCAGCAGTTCGGGCAGCGCCGTCGCCATTGCCGCCAACCTCGCCGCATTTGCCATTGGCACCGAGACGGACGGAAGCGGTGAGTCTAACGCTTCTCGTATCGTATCTGAGCGGGGGGCCTTGCTGACTGTGCGTAGTGATCAACCCGGCCCAGAGGAACGGCCTCGTCGGCGTCAAGCCTACCGTCGGCCTGACGTCGCGCGACATGTAAGCAAATCCGCCCGATTTCCTTACCCGTCGCTGACCACGACATGTCCAAGGGTGATTCCCGAGTCGCTGCACCAGGACACGGTCGGCTGCTTTGCCCGCACTGTGCGCGACGCCGCCTACTGCCTGGACGGCATCTACGGCGTCGACACGCGCGACAACTACACGCTGTCGCAGCTCAACAACTCGGACGTGCCGAGCCGCGAGGGCTACGCGTCCTTTATGACCGGCAAGGACGCGCTCAAGGGCGCCGTCTTCGGCATCCCGTGGGACAGCTTCTGGCGCTTCACCGAGCCCGACATGCTGCGCCAGCTGCTGGACCTGGTGACGCTGATTGAGGAGGCGGGCGCCACCATAGTCAACGGCACCGAGATTCCCAGCCGCGGCGACATCATCAGCCCGGACGGCTGGGACTGGGATTACGGCAGCAAGCGCGGCCGCGCCAACGAGTCGGAGTTTACCTATGTCAAGGTTGACTTTTACAACGACCTCAAGCAGTACCTCTCGGAGCTGGGCAACACGGACATGCACTCGCTGGAGGACATTGTCAAGTTCGTTCCTTCTTTTGCCCCTTTTCTATGTCAGCATGCTTATGTTTCGTAGATACAACCTCGCAAACCCCACGGCCACGGGCGCCCACCCCGGCGATCACCCCGCCTTTGCCTCTGGCCAGGACCTGCTCCTCGCGGCGCTCGCGACCAACGGCACCCAAGACGAGGACTACTGGCAAGCGCTCTCGTTCTGCACCAACGCATCACGGACGCACGGCATCGACGCGGCGCTCTCATCGCACCGGCTCGCAAACGGCACCTCCGTAAGCATCGACGCGCTGCTCGCGCCGGCCGACGTGGCGCAGGCGGCGCAGGTGGCGGCCATGGCGGGGTATCCGGTGGTGACGGTGCCGGTGGGGGTGCGCGCGGGCAGCGGCATGCCGTTTGGAATATCGGTCATGGGGACGGCGTGGCAGGACGCGCGACTGCTGGCGCTGGCGAGCGCGGTCGAGGATCTGCAGATTGCGCCCGAGAGTGAGCGGAGGGGCGGGGGGAGGGTGAGGCCGGGTTGGGGTGGGTTCAAGGAGAGGGCGTTGCCTGTTTTTTAGGGTGGGTGTGTGGGTGTGGAGGTTGGATGTGAAGGAAGGAAGAGGAGGGTGAGTCGTGGGTTGTCAATTGTGGTATGGTATGTATGGTATGTATAAGTAGCAGACGCTACGCGACGCGACGCTGGGCTGGGCCTGGCCCTAAGCGAGAAGAGAAGAGGAGAGGAAGAGGAAGAGGAGGTGGTGTTGATGTTTTTCCGACGCAAAAAGTTTTACGCACACATAGCATGGCGATGGCGATGGCGATGGCGAGAGCTGGTCTTCTTTCGACTTTGACTTTGGCTTGGACTTGTTTAATACCTATTTGGCTTTTTTTGTTTTTATACTTCTGTTCGATTCGGTTCGCTGTATAAATTAACTTAACTTTTTCTTCTTATTGTTTCTTTATCTTTTCTTCTTCTCTCTCTTATCTTTCTTTCTTCGAGCTATTTCTTTCCCATATCAAAGTATCAGCTACGATATATATACATATACATACACAAATATACATCCACCACCTATTATATACGCAGCTCTTTCGTAGCTCCTACCTACCTACCTAGCTAGCGAGCACTAGCTAGCAATATAAATGAGCAAGTAAGAGCCAGCCAAGGCAGTAGTACTTGTAACCCGCGCGCGGTGCGGTAGGGGGTGGGTTAACGATTGGTTGGTTGTGTGATGTGATGATTGTTGATTGTGTGATGTTATGTGATATTATCTTTTTAAGATATAGGTGGGTATAGCTGCATTTGTTGTGCGGCGGTAGCGGTGGTGGTGGTGGTGCCTGCCTACTACTCTACCTACCTTGGCGCTGCGTGCACGGGCGCGAGGCGCAAGGCGGCGTGACTCAGAATGATTCATCCGCGCTACCATCCGCTACCTACGCGCTAAGCCTTTTGCAGCTAGCGACGCGGCTGTGATTGGCTGCTCGTGGGACGTGGCGTTTGCGTGGCGGGATGAATCATTCTGACTCTGCGCCATCTGCACGGGGGACGGGGCGTGGTGTGTGTGTGTGTGTGTGTGTGTGTGCTGAGGGGGTGAGGGGGTTGTGTGAGTGAAGATGAGGGAAGGTGATTCATGAAAAGCCATTTCTTGTGCACAGTGTCTCATTGCACGGAGCGGGGTTGTTGTTGTGTGTTTGTGTGTTGCGAGAGCATATAGATAGACAGACTCGAAGAGAACAGAAACAAACAGAATTGCGTTGAAGTTGTCTTGTTCGCTGGCGTTGAGCGTGTGTGAAGAGGAATGTGTGAGGGTAGTGGGTGAGTTTGGATTCCAACGTCCTTCCTACTATCTATCTATCCTTCTCCCACAACAAAGAGGCCGTGAAGAAAGCAAAGCTGTTTTGCCGATATGAAAAAAACGCGCGGGGCCGAACACCTCGTCGCGAGCTGATATCCCACACTGTCGACATCGTCAGACGCCTCTGCACCCTGCCCCTCCTTTACCCCTTCCTCCCTCCCTCCTCCTCACCAGGCCAAAACTAACACCCCCTCACGCCAGACACCACCCCCTACGCCTTCCGCGAGCGCTCCACAAACCCCCGCAACACCTCGACCTCGGCATCCCGCCCCACGAGCTTGAGCTTCAGCGCGTCGCGCTCGGCCGCCGTCGCCGCGAGCACCGCCTCCAGCTCCGCGATGCGGTCGACGAATTTCTGGCGGTACTTGCGCGCGGCCGTGTTGTTGCGCTGGCGCTTGAGGGCGCGGTCTGCGTCGGCGGCCGCGTCGTCGCTGGAGGGCGGGGTTGTTGTCGTGGGCGAGGTGGAGGTGGAGGTGGTTGTCGTTGTCGTTGCGGCGGTGGGGTTGGCGCGTTTGCGCTTGTTTGGTGGCGTGGGTGAAGTGCTGGTGGTGGGTTGCGAGAGTGGCTGTGAGGATGGGGACACGGGCGCTGTGGGAGCGTCGGTGGGGATGCGCAGAGCGGTGCTGCCTGCGGGGTGCGAGGAAGGGTTTGTCGGATCCTGAATGGAGGGGTTTAGCATGTGGTCCAGGTAGGCGAGGCCGTCGGCGTCTGGGCGTCGTTAGTACCGTGCTCGCGATTGAAGACATTAGGAACATACTCATGAACGTCGATTCGGTTTGCGGCGAGGAATCGAGCAGGACGGGAGGATAAGCGTTGGCCACGTCGTCGGTAGTGGAGAAAGGGTAGGCGAGCGGGTTGGAGAAGTCGATGTTCGCAAAGGAATCGAGCGAGACATTGGGGGCGGGCTGGAAGGCCGATGCATGGCCAAACGAAAAGGCAGGGTAAGAAAAGGCGAAGAAGTCGGGAGATGTCGAAGCCGAAGAAGAAAAGCCGGTCGAGGTGTCGTAAAACGGATAGGTGGAATCGAATCCACAGGTGGTGTTAGGTGACGTCTGCTGGGCCGACTGCCTGGTCGGGGCAGTAGTAGAAGATGGCGAGAGTCTGGGAAGACATTGTTGGTTGTTTTCTTCTTCGGTCCAAAATTGATGCACGAAAGAAAAGGGCCTCCTGCTTTGAGGCCCGGTCCTTGGGCGGAAGGGATGAAGTGGAGAGAGAGAGAGAGAGGGTTGGTTGAAGGAAGGAAGAGAAAGAAGAGGAATTAAAAAGGCGGCGAGGGGCCCCGTCACGTGCTAAGAGTGAGCCGTCTCGCAAGGATGTCGCAAGCGGGTCTAGCGTGACACTCGACTCGCTAAATTTATCTCGTCCAGCCCTGAGCCCCCGGACTTCCCCGCTTCCTCCTCCGCGGAGCTGATTAAGCCTTGCACTGGTCGACACCAGCTAACAACTTCCCCATCGGTACTCCGTACCGCAAGCCCAAACCCTCACCCGACACAGTACAGCAACCCAAGCCTTGCCCAGCCTCCATCCATTCCTCCGTAGCCCGTAACCCCTCCGTATCCCACTTACTCCACTACATGCAACGTTGCGCGCATCCAGCTCCATCTCGTCAGCAATCGTGGAACCCACCTATCCGTACTCCGTATCACCTCAATCAAGGCACCGTCGCATCTGCATCTGCATCTGCATCTCGTTCCGGGCGCACCAATCTGCGCCAGCCTTGTGAGGAAAGCAAAGAGCGGCTGAAACCATCGCCTAGGCCCTGTGTCAGGCAACCGTAAGCGGGAAGCAGGAGAGCGGGCCTCCCCGTGGCGCAGAAATTAGCCTGTGGGCTATCTAGATACGAGTATCTGGGATCGATACGGTCGCGGTCGCGGTTAGGGCTGTGTCTGCCCGGGTGTGGGGAACGTGGGGCAAGGCATCCGTGCTAGTTGGCGCTGCCGGGTTTGCGTTCGCTGAGTACTGCGTCCAAGGGAAGGTAAGTCGTGCGTAGGCTGCTTGGAGGGCAGTGTGCGTGGTGGCAGAGCGGCACTTGCGTGTATCTGGTCGATTGTGATCGCGTACGTAGGTTTGCACGGGTTCTGCGGAGGCTTGAGGTGGAACTGTAATCGTTGACTCCTCCGGTACTGGTTCATATTCTTGAGACTAGATTTCAAACCCAACAGCATTATCAATTCATCTAGGCGTCTTTGTAAGATGTTCTTTCTATAGGTTGTAAGACAAGCTAAAAGTTCCATCTAGGTATTCGAGGGCGTTAAATTAGCATCGCTGTCATATTTTTAGAGCTTTTATGGGTGCGGCTACATTTCTGGGGAGGAATATGGAAAAGATAAGGCCAGATGTATGTGTAGTAGCAGCTCGAATTATTTTGTTTGGAGATTCATGAGTCTCGTAGAAAATGGGCTAAGTGTAAGTCAAACAACCGTAGGGACTTTAGCAGGGAGGCAATACGTTAACAAGAAATGCAGATTTCGAAACAGCTTTCTTCACTCTTACTTTGCCGTACCTCCCACGAAATCAAGAGTAACCTTCAGGCCCTTTTCTCTTGTTCTTTTGTTTTACGGATCTATAAAAGCATTCGAATCAGTTTCGCCCATATCTCTTTGTTCTAGTAAGCGACTTGTCCCTGCATCTTCCGTCCTTGGTCAAACTATGGCCAAATGGGAGCTCTACGAAAAAACCTATCAGCGGCCTTTCGAATTGGAACAATCCATACCTGACAGTACCAAAATTCATGGCTCTCAGATGATTTGAAGACATTTGCGAACGCCCGAGCTGCCTGTCCCGCAAGTGCTAGCCCTGCTTAAGCGTCCGCTAAGTACTACAGACTCCGTCTATCAACGCAGCGAGCTGTTGCCGACACAGACACAGTCAGGGCCCCTTGGCTGCTTTTCGAATTACCGCTTATCGTCCTAGGCTAAGCAGCCGTCCTTATACTACACAATTTGTGTCGCTGTAAAATGGATGGTACAGTCGGCGCGGCGACGGTGGTGGACTTGCAGTGCAAGGATAGGGTGTAGCCTGCGTTCAGCATTGTGAGGACAACGTGTAACTCGGTATGAGTATTGTCGATAGTAGTGTTCTTTTTGGATATAATCATCAATTGAAGGACTGCGTGTATGTACTCAATAACGATAACGCAGCTGGGGAATACGTTGTGATTAGGAAGATGGTGAAATTTCTGAAGGCGAGACTCCTTTGGCAACTTGAAGCCAGCCTATTCGTGTGCCATTAACCCTTGGCTTGGTACCACAAAATAGCTTTAGCTGGACTGATTTGTCGAAATCAGCATGGCATCACAGGGATTTAACGTGAAGGAAGCGGCCCGCTCCTCTGCTTGGTGATCATCGCGCCACGCTTGTCCACTACTTTGCAAGGACAACTTTTCTTTTCTTCGTCATGATCGCATTCGGCCGGCTTTTGGGCTGTTAAAATTATTCTTGATCTAACGAAATATGTTTTATTATCCTCCTCCAGCTAACAAATTTGACTTTGAAACGAACACCAATACCAAAACATAATTAAATTTGTCGCCGTCAAAGCCACTGACGATGTAATGTGAAGTAAGGAGATTTGAAACATCCGATACACATCTCCGCTCACTCATTTGCCTTCATCCACTTCAGTGCTACGTCCTCAGGTCGCAGCATCTGAAAGAGAAGCCGCATCCCGCAGCTAGCGATGCAATCCAAGGTCCGCTTTCTCGCCAGTTCGTCGCTTTCTCCCTCCAGCTTTGCCGGCTCAACACGATTATCACGGAAGAGAGACGCCATGAGTGCAACGTGTTCAACTTGCGCAAACCTCTTACCTGGACATGCGCGATTTCCATCGGACCAAGGAAGATACGCGCCTCTGGGAGGAGTGTAGAGATACTCACGGTCAATAGCTGGGCCGTCGCCTTCCTTGATCAGGATCCAGCGGGATGGCTTGAACTCAAGACTATCATCACCCCAATAGCGGGGGTGAGAGTGAAGAGCATTCAAGTTGATGATTACGCGAGTGTTGGGAGGAATCGGATAAACATGTTCGCCAATCGCCAGATCAGTAGTGTTGTTTTGTGTCCCTTTGACAACACTGAGAAGAGGATTGTATAAGCGCAAAGTTTCAAGCTGTATTTTCTTATTAGCTCCAATGTGACTTGCAATAAGTTAAATGAGTCCACTGTACCAAAATTGCTAAGCATCTATTGAGCCTTTGGCTGTCATCGTAGTTCCACTTTGTTCTATCGTCGTCTTTAAAAATGTGACAAATCTCTTCGTTCATCCAATCCTGTATGTCGGGATATGCAGCTAGCAGGTAGAAGGTGAACGCTAAGGAGTGGGCTGTAGTGTCATGGCCGGCAAAGTTGAAGACAAACATGTTGCCAAAGACTTCTTCTTGAGACAGGTTGAACCGTTTGATTCCTTCTGCACTTGTATCTCCATCATGGACAGCTGGCTTTACACAGGCTCGAACAAGGGCTGTCATGAGGTTTTCTCGTTGTACGTGGTCCTCTAGGATGACCTTCTTCTCGTCTTCAAAGGCTCGGACCATGTATGTCTTAAAGGAAGTAATAGCCTCTCCGACACGCGCAAGCTTTGCTGGGAACTTGATGCGGCTGACGAAGTCTGGTCCCATGGCCAGGATGAGGATTGCATTTTCCAGGATAAGCGCAAGAGAGTCTCGGTAGCTCATAGGGCCGTGTTTTGCCCTTGCGGAAGCGCCTTGGAAAGGGAACGACTTGCCAAACCCAGCGCTCATTAATACATCAAGAGCTACGGTCCTCGAGTCGAT
Source organism: Aplosporella prunicola CBS 121167 (assembly GCF_010093885.1). Classification (NCBI taxonomy): domain Eukaryota; kingdom Fungi; phylum Ascomycota; class Dothideomycetes; order Botryosphaeriales; family Aplosporellaceae; genus Aplosporella; species Aplosporella prunicola. Next base: position 47,221 of record NW_022983576.1, read on the forward strand.
AGCGGTACTCTGAACCTGACCGGTATTTTGCCAGAACTTGAGCACTTGCTGTGCCTGCTCCAGGGCTTCCGTCCAAACAATCCTGTTGTTCTTCTCGGTAAATGCGGTGGCAGTTACTTTACGTTGACGCTGCCAGTCGTGAGTTTGCACCTGCACTAAATGTTAGAGAAGGCGCTTAGGTAGGCACGACCAGAACATACAGTCGATATATTCGGTCCGAACACATCAAGCATGGCTACTGCGATGTCAGTGTTAAAGCTTTTGGTTTAAACGGCTTCTGACGTACCTAGGAGTTCAACTGGCCTCTCAAAATCATGACGGCGTTCGCGCAGGATGATGTCGTGGACCGATTCTGCGTTGCAGAGATAGATCCAGTTTTTACCAGGAGTGACAAACAGAAAGGCGTCGCCGAACTCAAGATGAGCACGATACTTTTCGTCAAACTCCCAGCCGATGTGGCAGAAGCGTGAGAAATAGCCGGAGCCAAAGGGAAGGTACTGCAGCCAGTGAATAAAGTAGGGCGCAAGAATCATCCATAGGGGGTTTTCGGGACTAATGGGCACGAGAATGATCGGTAGCCCGATCTTGCGCGCAATTGCATGGTTGCGCAGTATTGCACGGAGTGTTGAGATTATAAGGGCTGCGGGTGGGCCGAGAAGAAGAAGAAGCCAAAACGACAACATGGCTAGAGTGAAAGTGAAGTCGACGAAGCTTGGGAGGCGAGGGAGAAGCGGCGAGGTATATGAGTGGCGCGACGCGACATAGATTTGAGCCGCAAAAACAAATACGCGCCCGGAAGGAACGTTCCTGGACCTCCGACGCGGTGCCTGTCACCCACACGGCGGGGTCCAGACATGGGTGGAACTAGCGCGCCCTGCCAAACGCAGGCCGAAATCCAGCTCGCAAGTAGCACGCGTTTGTCACCAACGCGACGGGGTTCAATCGCACGCTTATTGGGTGGCATCGGAAACTGAATTAGTCATGGAGATATTCTTGGAAAAGTTCCCGCCCGAAGCGGTTTCACTTTGATTATTGTCTCTGTTGCCTGTTTGCCTACTTATCATTATAACATTCCATTTCGTTTGCCTAGGTATCCTGGCAATAACGCCAAAATGCGCTAAATGTAATCATTACAACTTTGAGAGAGACCTTCACCATTGAGCTTTTTTCTCGCTTTCAATAATTGTGTGGATGATGGTAGGCCTCCGGTTGAATGCAAAGAGAACCTACGACGGAGTACCAGATCAGCCGAAGTAGAATACATAAGCAATGTTCGCTCCTTACCATTGCAAACAAGCAGATATCTGCTATAAAGATTAGTTTTCAGATCCGACAATATTGCTGCAAAGTAGAAAAAGACATACAGTCGTTCCATAGCAACGCACGGACCGTGAATCCTTCTGTGAGTAGGCGGTAAATCGGACAGAGTGCAAGGACGGAGAAGACAGTAAGGTCTGCGAAAGTAATAGAGAAGTGGCTGGGTTGCATTGGCTTTGAGTTGAGAATACGACCAATTGGATAAAGATGCATTTTGTCTGGCAATAAGACTAATCTCTTGTGGAGGTGAGATTTGTGTTTGATGGAAAACATCTGGCCAAAAAAGCGTCTTTTAATACTTTCTCATCCACTGCTGCCTTGTAGCATGTGCTACTTCGGATGAAAATAGAACTTAACTATCTTTGATCTCCTACGTCAACATCCATCTCCTAAATGGAGCAGGCTGTATTTTAAGGCCCACAAGAATGCTTACATGCTTCTGCAGCATGCATTGGCCCGTGCAGGAATGTGGTAGGGCTTGTTTCCGGTAAGCGTTTGATTCGCGCAATTTTCAAAGCCGCTTGGCTGTAAATCTGCGGGAAGTGCGGGTACTGCCGCACGTCAGATGGGGGCGGGAGTGGGGGCGGATACTACAGCCTTTCCCGGATTGCCGATGCGTCAAATTCAATAAGCGATGACGATCATTTTCCAAAAATGTACACAGAAGTGAAGGGATAGTCCCAAATAAAAAAAGGGAAACCTAGCAAGCCTTGGAGAGGTCTTAGATGCCTAAGCTGTCGGCATGTAGCTGCATCTACTCCTTCAGCCTTTTCTGTGATATTTTCGGTTTACGAGGCACACCGCAGGGTTTCTTGCCCTAGATATGCATGTGGCGCATATGAAATGCGGCCTTCGAAGCGGTCGCCACCTCAGTCTAAGCCAGATACTCATTCTCACCATGGCAATCGTGCTAGTTGCCTTGTAAATTGTAATCGTTGCCTTGTAAGCTGTACAGACTACCTCATCCAGGCTCACCTCATTCATGGTGGAGGCGCTTTCAAGGGATGGATGGAACCAGTGAAAACGAAGCGGCCTAAGAGCCGATAGTCCTCCATATGACATAGTATAAATGAGTCGTAGTCTCCGTTGGAAGTATTGCAAAACAGTCGAAACACAGAGCTAGTTTCTATATTTTCATCTGTTAGCATCTATTTGACATCAACCTATCAAATATGCTTCGAGAAGTTACAACCCACGCTATTTACACACTCTACGGTCTTCAAATGGCCTATCCGTGGATCAAGAGTTTATGGTTGTTTCTTCTAGGCATCTTAACTCTCTTTCTATGGAGGATATGGGCCTTCACAATTTCACCATATTTAAACCCCGAGAGACCCAGAGAGGCTCCATATTGGATCCCTTGTGAGCATTCAACGGTCTTCACGTTTCTTGCACCTAAAGACTGACGGCTTAAAATTAGTCATCGGACATTCGTTCTCATTTTTCTGGAACAGGGACAAGACAATTGAAGCTGGCCTGTAAGTAAGCTTGTAACTCGCACCTTAAGTCGTATCTTAATATCGTTAGGAATACGTTCGGAAGAACGCATGAGCCTTTCGCTCTTCGCATTTTCTGCGAACGGATGTACATTATCAGCTCCCCGGCCGATACCGTCACCATATACAGGAATTCCGCTGCCTTTTCTTGGGACGAATATATGAATCTTCTCCTTCAGGCGTTCGGTATCACTGGAAGATCTTTGGAGCTCGCATGGCATAACCCCCGGCCAGATGCCATGGGCTTTAAACCAAATCCACTCAACCCTCAAAACAAGAACCTCATCCATCTTACCGAGGACTTCTACAAAGCGCAATTACTTCCAGGTGACAAACTTGACCACCTCACCAGCCGGTACATTGACGTGATCGACCACACTTTCCACTGGAAAAACTTTTCTGGTAAATACGTCCTGGAAGAAGGAGCAGCTTACAAGAGAATATCTCTGAAGTTATTCGTTCGGATGGTCATGACTGAAACCGTCACAAGGGCTATGCTTGGAGAAATAATGTTCAGCTTTGAACCGGATCTAGTAAACCACCTAATGGTCCTTCATGACTACTCCTGGGCGGTTGTCTTCAACCTTCCAAAGGTTCTTTTTCCAAAACTTGGTCCTGCTCTTGGAAACCTTTCCAAGGCCATTAGGTCATACCTAAACACCTCCGAATTAGACAGGGAGGACGAATGCTGGGCTATCCGTTCCATTCTCAAATCCCAAGAGATTACTGGCATGGACGAAGACAGCCGAGTCGCCATGTTCATCATGATATGGTGGGCTGCTCACAGCAACACGGTGAACGCCTGCTTCTGGATCTTTTCGTACCTTCTTTTTAATCCAGGATTACTAGAGTCGATCCGAGAAGAGACTACTCCAGCATTCAAGGACGGAAGACTAGACAGCTCATATCTCGCTAACGAATGTCCACTCCTGGACTCGGTCTGGTCTGAAGTACTTCGGCTCGTGAATGGCGCTATGAGTGTGCGCAAAGTCGTCACTTCCACGAAAGTTTCAGGAAAGATATTGGAAAGCGGTAACACCGTGATGATTCCTTTCAGGCAACTGCATTATAATACGAATGTTTGGGGCAGCGCATGTTTTGACTTCGATCCTGAGCGCTTCATAAGGGAACCTAAGTTGCAGAGTCACCCTTCATACCGGCCTTTTGGCGGTGGCATCAGCTACTGCCCTGGAAAAAGCTTGGCTAAAAGCGAAGTATGTGGATTCGTTGCGAGTCTTCTGCAGCGGTTTGATATTTCCTTATTTACACGACCGGGAGAGCCGCCACAGGTATTTCCCAAGCTGGATGATACGAGACCCTCGACTGGTACAACTGGTCCCATGGATGATATGGATTTGGTCTTTGATTTGGTTCCAAGACGATGAGAGTTCAAGATTTTTTGGGGTATTCAAACTCTTTCTTTCGTTGGATGTTTTCATTTTAGGCAGCAAAATCCAATAGAAATTGCTCATATAAGATTCCAGTATTGCTCACTTAACCTTATTCGATTTCGTGAAGATAGGATTAGTTTGTGCTACTGGCTATGTAGGATGACTAGTCAGAGCGTGGGTGCAGTCAGGTACCGAACATATCAAGCTAGTGACATTTCGAATTATGACAAGATGTTTTGTTTTGCATAGAAAATGTTGCGTCTGCATAATGACAGTGAAAATCCTATGCACGCAGTAAATAACAAGGGCCAGCTGTCGAAACTTCGGCGGACTTCTTTGGCTTATATTCTGTATTCTGTATGAAAACATGCCAAAGATGTCAACATTGCTACTCAAAATAAAGATGTATTCTCTAGTCTATTCGTATTTGTGCCTTCTTTACAAGGCTCACGGAGGTTCTCTTTACAAAAGAAAAGCCTCAATTTGCATGTGTAAAAATCTTAAGCAGACGGTTGCTTATTAGGGAAAGGCGCTAGATAATTTAACCGCCCTCTTTGGATATCTTGATAACCCCCCTTCCGCCTACCAACTTCAGCAGCATCCGGCAGAAAAGAAGAATATTATTAGTTACTCTACGGTAACAGGCAGGAAGTAGGTAACACAGACATGTAATAATATAACATAACTCTACTTACTATACTGCTAAATAATACAACTAGGCGTAGTAGAAGTTAAATATACGGAAACATATAGAAATTAACGGCACAGTAGTAGTAGGCTTGGTAGGAGATATAGGTATAAAATAGGTAGTAAAAGGCACAAAACCGCTTGCGTTAGATATCACGTGGGGCGGTCAAATTATCCGTCCCCCCAGAGAAAAACCTCGACAAGGCTCATCATCCGTGGTGAGGCGGTGTCAACAGTACACAAGGGCTAGCCAGGTGTATCTGCATGTGAGTAATAAAGCGATAGAGAATAACGTGCGGAAAAAAGCGAGTTAGTAAGTAGCAGGAAATATTAGCACACTCCGCGGGCCACCCCCGCGTGAACTTCGCACGAAAAGCACTTTCCACGAAATGCTTCAAATTTTCTATATCTAAAGCAGATGACTTTTTAGCTATCTCTCGTTGATACTACGAAGTTTCAGAGAGGTTGAGCGATATTTGCGTGGCCTGCAAAAAGTCGAGTGGGTTTTGAAGTGTGCCAACATCTGGCCGTATGCCTGGTGGGCGGGGGCGCACGGCGACCCGGTAAAGCGGCGGGAATATGTGAGAGTGTCGCAAGTACGTACTTACCGGCTGACGCATGAACCATAATCCTGCTTGGCGCTTACCAGCAGTAATAGTCTCAGTCCCGCGCATAGTGCATTGTCAACAATATATTTGCCTGCAATGCAACAAGGTCTTTTTTTCTCAGGCAACTAGGACTGAGCTGACGTACAGGAAGGTCTGTTTGCGCAACCACCTACGAAACCACTATAATTAGGAGTTCCGAAAGCAATGCCGAAGCAAGGTGCAGCTCGCTTATACAAAATTCGTGGCTCAGCTGAAAGAGCCCGCATGATCTCTCGCAGCGAGACTGCGCGACAAATTTTAGCTTGCAATCACTTTCTGTATCAGCATTTTTAGCGCCATAAAGGATTTTGTTACGCGTGCGGCGTGCTCCTGTGTTGCTCAAGGCTGCAATAGACAAAGCACAGCTAAGTTTAAATATCGCAGCCCAAGGAACTTACAGCAAACATCATCGAAAGCAATCAACTCTTAACGCCTGCTTGCGAAAAAATAAATCTTTTTGTTGGTACTCTGACAGCTAGCAGTATTCGTTTATTGCATCACTCAACATGTCCGCCCACACGGGAGTTTCTTCTACCGTTCCACAACCAGCTAAAGTCCATGAACATGTTTTCATGGTGTGTATATCATTTCACTTCTGCTGTAAAAATAGTCAGATTAACTTACCTATTTACACAGGGAGTTCTCTGGGGTGGCTTTGCTGCCGGTACTGTTTTCAGCGGCCTTCGGTTCCTCATGCGCTTCAAGACCTTCCGCAGATTCTATCTAGATGATGCTTTGGTTTTGTCTGCTTGGCTTATCACTCTCGTCATTGCAGTTATATGGCAGGTAGTTGCTGACGATATGTACCTCGATAACCGGGTGGCATCAGGTCGTCAGTACCCGCCCGCAGATTTCATCCCTCGAGTTGAGCGCTTCTTGAAGAGCTCTGCTGCCATTGTGTTTCTGTTCTACACTACACTATGGACCATTAAATTGTCCTTCCTTTTCTTTTTCCGGCGCCTATATATGAATATGGGCAAACTGGTTGGCGTCTGGTGGGGTATTCTGACATTCACTATTGCAGCGTGGGCATGCTGTGTGGGAACCATCGATTACAATTGTCTCGTGGATGACTTGGTTAACATTGCAGATCACTGTTCCGGCCTTAAAGAGATTAAGTTCCAACGCGATACACTGATCGCAAACTGTGTTTTAGACGTTGCAACGGACCTTGCAAGTAAGTAAAGCCCCCGTCGCATCCGGAATGAAGGCTAAGCTCATTGTTCATACAGTTACATCTATTCCTATTAGTATGCTCTGGAAAGTTCGTGTCAGTGGAAGGCGTAAAGCTGGCTTAGCAGCAGTCTTCTGTGTGACTATTATTACCATGGTCTTTGCTATCGTACGTGTAGCAGTGATCAGCTCACTGACTGTTCAGCCGGACATGAGCTGGCTGTACATGTGGAGCAACATCGAGATTTTCGCTGGTATATTTTCTTGATAAAATAGAAATGGCTTCTGATATCGCTAACATATCTTAACAGCTCTCATCGTGGCCTGCCTTGGTTCATTCCGCAGCCTTTTCCACAGTCAGCACTCTGCAAAGCGTGCTTCATCGGAGCCAGAAACGGCAACTGCGGAAGCTAGGAGAACCCGACCTAAGAGGCCTTTTATGCGGAACTTTACCAGTCTTTTCACAGCTACAGACTCCAATGAATCGAGTACTGAAAATGATACACTACAAGGAATTATTGCCATGTATGGCTCTGAGAACCGAGAATCAAAATCGGTTCATACGGAGGATATTAATAGAGGGTGAAGAAGTCAGTTAGAGTGTTTATAGGCCAGCGTGATTTATTAGTGCATAAATAAATACGGGCTAGTTGGACGAGTAATTTCATTTCGCTTGTGCTAGAGTGATTTACCTGTTCACATGATAGGTAATAACCATACTCATACTCGGACGTTAGCACAACAGACAAGAATGCAACTTCGATTAATCTTAGGTCCTCAATTATCTGGTAATTAAGTTTAAGGAGAAAATTCTTGTTGAGAACCAACAATTAGTGGATGGATGATATTGTTGCCCACTTAGCCTTCCGACAAAATGCAGAGCGATGCATCTTCACGGAGTAACAGCAGCGAGCATTAGGGCTCTTGTTAGACCCAGAGCTCGACTTCGTAGCTAAGTATATAGCCCTTGATGGCATTTATTGTTTCCATTTCCGACCGTAGTAGGTGACGGGAGTTTTGGCCACCTGAGAACATTCTCATCACTAATAAAGTCGTGCTAGCATGTCGGTAGTTATAAACAAGACTACATTTTTATTTTTATCCGAAGTGATCACTACATATAAGCTCATGTGCTCGCGGATGTATTTGCCTTACATATTTGAAGTTCTAGCGTGATTTTGCTGCCTGAACATAGATAAGACAGATTTAAAACACCCCTTGACTGGCATTTGCGGAGATGCATCCGGTATGTACAAACATTCTGGCGCCTTCTCTTTCAGGGTTAGTTCGATACATGTACATAGATGGGGGGCCTTAGCTGAAAAACCGCCTCATGAGCCCTGGTCATGGTTACTTGCATTTCATTATCTGCACAAGGCTATTTCGGATATGCATAGGCCCTATATGCGCTAGCACTGGAAAAGGCAAGAGTTACACAAGGCACGGCTCTTCGGGTAAGGCTGCGCGGGTAAATGGGTCTATTGCATTAGGACCACTGCTCAGCCCCCAACCCCACCCACGGAAAAATACAGTAGCTACTGCAATAAGCGCCCAAAATGGTGTGCCCGCCGCGCGTATCAAACCACTGCAAGTTGTTCCACTCCCATTTGGCCTATTCTATCTCTGTTCATTGTCCATTTGATTTTCTTTCGCAAATATGGAGCCGGCTTCGATCCTCACAATCGTTGTGACCAGCCTGTCCGTTGTGGTCAAGACTTCACTGGCCCTAAAAGAACTGTCGCAAAAATATCGGAGCGTCGGGCAGGAAGTCACTCTGATCATCGTCCGATTAAACACCATCGAGGCCATCGTGTCGCAAATTGGGTCATGGCTACAAAAAGAAGAACCAGTACAAGAACAAGTAGCTGCGGATGTCCAGATGGCTGTGGCAGCATGTGAATTTGTGGTCGGCGAGATCTACAACCATGTGGAACGCGTGCGTGAAGGTTGGTTTGGAGGGAAAATTAGGCACATGTGGAACGAGGAACAATTGCTTCAGTACCAACGCAGCCTTGACAGTCAGATCTCCGCGCTTGGTGTTTTGCTGAATATAGCAGTGTTGTAAGCATTCCCTGTATGTCAGTCAGTGAAGCTTCGTTCTAACATCTCGTTAGAAAGTCCCAAACCGAGCATCGCAAACTTCTCCAGGACTCTCAGAATTCGTACACTACCTTGCCTCAATCTCTCCAGGATGGGATCAGCCCCTTGTTTCCATCTACTATTAATAGTCCTATTTCACCTTCTTCGAGAATCAGTCCTACGTCGCCGTCTACACAGTTCCAGGAGGAGCTTTTCCAGTCAAAGATATACAAGGCGACTATGCGAAGAGATGCGGCGAAGGCAGAATCGCCTCAGTTAGAGGCTCCCAGGCAATCTATACTTCGTAGCGACACAACATCCGGAAGCTCGTCAGGCTCGTCGTTATTGAGCGTAAAGAGTGATAAAAGACGACGAAGGTACGGAGATCAGCGTAGGCTGAGCGAGCAGCTTCGAGAAGCTGTGCTCCAGGATATGTCGTCACTGGCCGAGACATTGTGTAGCAATGGAGCTGACGTTAACTACCGCCATCAAATAGCCGAAGCTTCAACACGCACGAGCATCTTTGGCAGAATCCTTTACCGTTCATATGGTCGCAGTGAGCCTACACTACTTCATCATGCGGCGGAGAAGGGGAGTTTGGACATAATCAAGACGCTTGTTTCGCACGGAGCAGACCCGAATGCCCAGGATAAGGATGGAAAGACACCGTTGCATCTTGCCAGTGATGATGCGGTTGAACTACTCATCTCTTCCGGTGCAAATCCTTCCCTAAAGGATACGAAAGGAGCAATTCCGCTTCACTACATGGCCGCCGCCGGCCGTATCAACGCTGTAACGGCTCTTGTCAAGGCCGGTTCCGATGTAAATGAGTTTGACAGACTACAACAAACGGCATTGCATCTGGCTTGTATACATGGACACCGTAAAGCCGTTTCTGTTTTAGTCGAAGCCGGAGCTTTCGTTGATGTGGCAGATGCAGATGGACTGAGGCCACTCCACTCAGCTGCAAAACACGGTCATGACCGGGTCGTACGTGGGCTACTCCGAGCAGGATCAAATCCAGAGATGCCATCGAAACGGAGCTGGCGACCAATCCATTATGCGGCAAGTGGAAACAACGCAAAGGTCGTACAGAGCCTCTTGACCGAACCTTTTACTGTCAATATTGAAACAAGGGTCGCGGATGGGCGAACACCACTTCTCATTGCAGTGGGAAATGGCCAAAGAGATATTGTCGAGCATCTACTCTTAGCTGCGGCAGATGCTGAGGTTGTAGACGACAAAGGAAACACTCCAATATTTTTGGCTATCGGCAGCAAACGAGCAGATATCTTGGAGCTTTTACTGGACCACGGTGTCAGAATAAACGTCCTAAACAGAAACGGAAATACTGCCCTCTTAGAAGCCTGCCTCTCGCAGTCTTCTGCACAAGAGGCGGCTGCTTTGGTGCAAACCCTCCTCGAACACGGGGCTCGGGTGAACGCAACAAATCAGTTCGGGCAAACTCCGCTTTCAGCCGCATGTGCACGAGCAAATTCGGTATTGCTCATTGTTCAGAGGCTGCTAGTGTACGGCGCCAGGGTGAAATATGAAGACTATGTGTCTTTGTGGCGAAACCGGAATCTTGAAGCCTGGGAAAGAAAGGCTGTGCATACTGAGCTCGATGCTGTTGCTTGCGACGAATTGAAGAAAACTGAAGTGGAATGGCTTATGATTGCGTTGTAGTGAGTTCATATTTAAGCAGATTGAGTGAGTGTTAGATACAATCTCCTTTGTGTTTGTTTTTTGGACGAAAGAAAAAGAAAAAGAACAAACGACAGAAGCCAACAACATAAGCCACTTGCCCTTTACCCACAGCGTGATTCATGAGGCAATAAGTAACTGCAAAACACACAATGTCACGCAAGCTACAAGAAAAAGGCAAGATAAGATACGCAGACAAAGCAAACTTAACGACATGTCAACATTCACGCGCTTCTATCTTGAGAAGTAAGCCAGTGCAAAATGGAATAAGTGTAGGTTATGCGCTAATGTATACCCGTAACTACAAGATATACGAAAGGCTTACTTTCTACCTGCCGTCACCGTTTTCACCCTGCTCCTTTGGCTTTTGATAAAGTTGATGGCCTCCGTATACTGAGTGAGATCACGCCTATTAGTTAGACTCGGAAGTTTCTGGGTCAGATCCTCTAAAGCACGTACAGCTTTAGGCCATTCATCAACACTGCTCTGAACCACGTTGAGAAGACAAAGGACTGTGGTTGAGATCCATCTCCGTTCGTTTTGAAACTCCATATGTCGAGCCCGCTCAACACGTCGGAGTACCAATTCCATCAGCGCCTCTCGAATATTATTCGGAAGGAGCTCAACCCTTCTCAAGACCACCAGGCTCAAGATGTTGACGATCTTAGAGTCTTGTGTCTCAGCAACGTTAAACAACCTAACGATCTCTTCGAAGACGCTTCCAATGACGTTCATGTTCATGTATGTGGTTTGTCGTCTGTACTCGTTAGACTGTTCCAACTTGTTCTCTTCAGCCGGCAGCAAATGTTCCTCTGCCTGAACCGTATCATGCGCGATAGAACCGTTACGGTCGAATGTTGCTATGGTTTCTTTGAAACCTGATAAGATGATTGGGAGGAACGCGTCGACCACGTCTTTATTTCTCTGCTCCATGGCGGCTCGGAGAAGCCCTATGCCTCCAATAGCAAGACCCAGGGCTTCATCGTATTCCCCTTTCTTTATGTGTTTCTGGTATTCTTTCAACCTATGGTTGACCAGATTTTTGGGGAGCCAGTCCTTCTCATTTTCGATGGCAAATTGCCATTGCCCCACCCATTCCTCAACAAATTTATTCATCAGGCTCTTCGTTTCGCTCAAGGCAGCCGCTCTTAAGATTTCCAGGCCGGTGTCTCCCATTGTGTCAGCCTGGACTAAATCATTTGTCTTGATCGCGTCGGTAAATTTTGCCGCGAAGATTTTGACCAGCCTCTGCACCGGCTCCTGACCAGAAGCCCCAAGAGCCTCGACGCCGTTGACAGCCGAGACCCACATATTGGAGAGGACAAATGACAAGCGCCTACACCTTGCCTTGCGGCTGATTGCTGTCATCAACAGTTGTACGCCAACTTTAGCCAAGCTGTGGGCTCTCTCGAATCTTGCGGTTTCTGTCAGGGTCGTGTCAATCAGGTGCTTCTTCAGCTCGAGCGTGCGATTCCACACCACCCGCTGCAGCATTGGTTCGCCAAAACCAGTGCAGGAGAGCAGGTTCTGCAGCGCATCGATCCACGTGTCAGCGATCAGCTCAACCACGCTATCGTTTCTGCTTTCGTCGTCGAGCGCGTACGCCAAGATGTCTACGGCCGCCCTCGTTAGTCGATCCAGCACTTCGGGGAACCGTCCATCGAGAATATCTCGACCGAATGAGGACGTTTGTCTCCGTAAATTAAAAATATTGACGCTATAAGTCGATCTCCTTGACAAGATGGAGATCATTGATGACCGTCTGCTGAGGCTAGGTGGAGACTGCTCTTGGGTAATAGCAGTCTCAGACTCAAGCATCGACTGCAATGGCTCTGTTGCAACTTTAATATTAGCTGAAGATGAGGGGTTCCCAGATTCAGTTGATTCTTCAGGCCTAGTACCTCCACTTGGAGATACAGGCTCTGAAACAAGTTGTCTTTGCTCCGTATGTTGAATAGCCGGACTGGTTGCAATATCTCTCTGGGAAGTAGTAGAAGAGAGAGGATTCTGATCCTGTACATTGGCCGACCAGGGTATATGCTGTCTTTGTGTTGCCGGGGGACGGGATACAGATGCTCTGGGGCCAACGGATACTTCCTTTGTTGGAGCATCTCCGTCATTCGCAGATGTATCTGCACGGCAAAGGCGAGAGAATAAACTCCGAAACAGCTCCTTGTAAACGTTGCACTCCTCCATGTTCATCTGAGGCTGATCAGCAGTGGGCTCAGTCTCGCAATTCGGTGATTCCTCTTTCGGCAATTCCTTTTGAGTATGTTCATCAGATACCTCCAGAGTTGGGGTACACTGTTGCACTACGTCTAGCGATGCCTGGTCTCTCAGGGGATCTGTTGAAGACGTTTGGCTTGCTAGGTCCTGCTTTGGTTTAGACTCTTGAGTTGCTCCTTCGGGAACAAGACCGCATGGCGCCGTTTCGGGCATTGCAGGGTGATTTCCGGCTTGATCCTGCATTTTGTACAGTTCCGGTTCTTTCTCTTGTAAGCTCAGCCTCGGCATATCTTCTTGTATTCCTTCTTCTGGTATATCCTGCTCTTTCGGTGCTTTTGATTTCCCTCTTGCTGTTGCGCGAGCATTCGTTCTTGTTGCAATGCTTACCACATCGGTGAAAACTTCCTCGCTCAGGTTTGCTAGCCTTTTAAGAAGTTCGGTCTCTCCTTTCGCTATTTCCGTATGGAAAAGCTTTTCAACCTGTCCAATCAGGTTGTTGATAATTGCCATATTGCTCGCTACTAAAGCAATCCTGAACAACTCTTGCCGAAGGCGATAAAGCATAGCCTCTCCATCGGGGGGATCGCGTTCGGCGTAGCTCGCAGCATTTGGGTCTTTGTCCAGTAGAAGCTTTTGAATCTCTACATGGCCTCCTTCTACTGCGGCTTGATAGGCAGTGCCCATTCCACCCTTGGCCCGACTAATATCTGCGCCGGCCTCTAAAAGGATCTTAATAAGCCTTTTGTCACCACACGCCGCCGTCGCACGTACAGCTGGCCCATAAGCTCCACTGGTGTCGTTTACATCGACACGATGCAAAATCAACTCCCGAAAAATACCTTCGTAAGGACGTGGCTCCATAAGAAGGTTGCATCCAGTGGCTGCCGCCGTAAGAACGCTGCCGTATGATTTGTTTGTTGCTCTAACATCAAACTTGCCAGTCTCTAGGAGGAGCTTTAAGATTTCGAGGTGACCATAGAATGCTGCGACGTGAAGTGATGTTCCGAAAGGGCCTCTTTTCTCAGTAATAGGCTCTGTGTCGTACTTATCAAGGATACCTTTAGCACATCTCGTACATCCCACCAAAGACACCGCTTGCAATGCAGTGCCTAGAAAACCTTGGATCCGAACATCTGCCCCAGCTTTCAGAAGCTTCTCAACAATGTCATGGTGATCTCTTCTGCTGGCGGCGATTAAGGCTGTTTCGTAATCTTCACTCTGAACGTTGAGTGCAGCATTGTGTTCGAGAAGTAGACCCACTGCAGGCAAATTTCCGCCATGAGAGGCATAATAGAGCGGAGTACGACCTTTGTGATCTTGTTTGTTTATGTCGCTCCCATATTTGATGAGTTTTCGAACGACAAGCTCCGTCTCTGTACGTCCGTTGTTGGCTTCGGCATCACTTCGCAGAGCCCAATGTATCGCTGTCGACCCTTCGTTATCAGACTTCTTCAGGTCAAGCCAGCCGTTGTTTTGGAATACTTCCAAGAAGCCTATGAGGCCGAAGTAGCTTATTATGTGCTCAAAGCACACTCCGCCCGGCATCGATTTGCCAATAGCAAGCAGATACACCTGAAATGCAAGCTGCAAGTTCTTTGCCTCGTTGTTTTGAAAAAGCTTCTTGAGGATACCCAGAAGCTCCGCATGGCTGCTTTGAAATCTCTTTGGTTTTGTACCTGGCTGGACGCTCTTCTTCATACTGGTGGCCCAGTTGTGTGAGGAAAATTCCAAAAATGGATTGTCCTTCAATAAGGAGCGAAGACTACCATAGTTGTACCAATTCGCATCCTTGTACGGTCCAGTAGAGAAGTTTGACGAGCAGATATGAGCCAGGCAAAGTTGTGCAATTCTGTTGTGTGCAGTATGTGGTTGATACTTTTCGAAGTACTCGTAAACTGATCCATGACAAAACCGAATTACTCCGAGGTTTTCGTTGATGTCGATTAGATGTTTGCACCACCGGATGATTTTAGCCGGCTGCGTGCGTATTTCCTTGTAGGTTGTTGGATTCGTTCTTCCATGTTCCATGTCCAGTGCAAGAGCCACGAGCATGGTCTCTTTTGGCATCGATCCTCCAGTGTGCGCTAAAAGTGCCATCGTCCGTAAAGCAATTCGATTCGGCGTTTGTTTTCCCTTGGTCTTCTCGAATCTGATGGCATATTCGCCGTACATGGTCTCCATCTCTCCAGGCGGCACAAGCTTCTCTAAAGCGTTCTTAACGTCTTCCTCGGAGTCAATGTCGCACATGTTCGCCGTCTGAAGTTTCGCCCACAAGAACCTAATTTTATAACACTCTTATCAGTAATTATCGGTAATAGGCCAGCATTTTATTACTAACATTCCGTCTGCCTTGTTGATCAACTCTGTCAGGGCTTGCTCTTTGAGTTCCGGGTTATCGTCGAAAATATAAGAGCCCAGTTTCATATTCACGTACTTCCTGATATCGGCGGCGTTGTCATTAGCCCTTATTTGAATCAGAAGCCGTTTGTGTTTCTCCAGCCTTTCGTAACCAAAGCAGTCGCGGGAGCTGATGGCTACAGCAATGTGAAATTTGTTCTGGTCCCTATGTTTTTGGATAATAGAATCGAGTCCGCGCAGCAGATTACGGTGTTCGGTTGATGGAAGCTGGTCCAAGGCGTCGACAATAATGTACACGTCGCGTTTTGATTTAGCCAGAAACCCGTTCAACGCGTTCTGGATATCATCGTCTGCGGACTGACTACCAAACACCTCGGATGCTCGTGCATACTGACCTTTCACCGCTTGATCCCAGAATGCCATGAGCATGTTTCGGTAGGTGTTCTTTTTTTGTGAATCATTCCCGTAGCCGATGTAGAAGAACAACAGATGGATATTTTCGGGATCTGTATTGCATCTTTGTTCACGGACATGCGCAATCACGCGCGACCTGTGACAAAAGATTGTGAGTCTTCGCACATAATTTGTAATTGTACTTGATAAAGTTGGATTCAAGATTTATCGTATGGGGAATCGTAGGGATATGCTTACATCAGTGTCGTTTTTCCACAACCCCCTGTCCCGAAGTCAGCGCCAGTCTCTGTAATATGCATCTTGGAGACTTACGGAGGCCATGAATCCAAAGGAAACAGTATTTATTCTCCATGTTGATCCATGTTGAGAATTCTTGCTTTGTCTCCTTTAACCACTCACACGTTCCGGATTCCTTCCAACGTGCTTCCAATTCTTTTTGTCTCTCCTCTGAAGTCTCATTGACAGTCAATGCGGCGTTTCCCTCATTGTCTGTATAATTCAGCGGATGGACATGATAACATCTGTAGAGGAAATGATCCGGACTCACGGATGTAATTGACATCACCGTATATGATGCCAGTAGCGGTGCCAGTGACGTCGCTTTGAGTGAACGACACGTCACCATGGTTTCTAGGCATCGTGGCGTTGACAACAGATTCCTGCGATCGCGACTCTGATCAGAAGCACAAACGACGGATGGAAGAATGAGCAGTCGAGGAAGCTTAACTCACGGGTAACGGTCTTATAAAAGGAGTCTCGTATTGCTAGTTGAGTGCAGCGATCAATAGGATTACGAATCCCGACTTGTGCCGGGGGTGAAGCGGATATTTCTGCAGTGCTCTTCAAAATAGGATAGAGATCCACAGGCGGGTCCTCACATTGGCAACAACTGCCTCTTTAAGGAAGGAAAACGAAATGAAAACAACGTCAAGCGGTTCCATAATATCTCACCGGTAGCTAACTTTTGTCAGCGGGGAAACTATCGGTACCCCGCTCTTTCAAATTTTTAGCCTTCTTTGTTCGTATTAGCATGAAACAGGGTAGCTTGTGGGACTACCGGGGAGATCTTACAGTTAAGAGCGATATAATACTACGCAATACGTAGTTATACTATATAGAGACGTGTATAAATATACGAGTCTAATATTACTTTAAAGTATCCTCTATATAATATATAATAATTACTATCTATTAGACTAGACCTCTGTGAAGCTGGGCGCGAGGAATTGGACGCCGCTTGTCCTCCTAAATTACTTCTACCTATGGAGGTATATATGCTGCTATCTAAAAGAACACGTTTTCTCTTTAAAATCCTTATTCCCTTGCAGTGGATAAACGTGTGGTGTAAGGGGTAAGGCTGTAGTGTAACAACTGACTGTAATAAGGCTGAAAAAACGAGAGTTATCGGAGTGATCCTGGCTGACAACCTCTTTATATAGGTTTATAAGTATTTCTTTATATATAGTATATTCTATAACTTATATCTCTTTCTAAATTCCTAATATATCTATCTATGCTATATTAACTTTAATACAAGCTCTTCAATAAGATATAAAATATCTAGGCTATTAAACTAACATTTACCATTAAGAAAATATGAATTTGTTCTAAATTTAGTTTTTATAGAATAAACCCCTTATTTACCCTATTTGGCCTTTTTTAGAGGATGTATTAAAATAGTATAATGACTTTTACCGCGGGTGTTTAGCAGCTCCTATCGAAAATACGATTTCTTTCACTGCAGACATGATTTGTCGCCTTGCAACACTGCATTATCTCTCATGTGTTTGCCAACTCGGCTGTGAGCTGAGCGAGTCTACAAACTTTGCAAGGATCGGCAGGCAACAGCGTCAACCTGGTCGAGAACGGTAATAGTAGACGAACACGTGGTACAGCTGAAAATTTTTAACGGCCCCCAAATCTCATTGAGCCCATCCACCTTGAGATAGCCCCACACAAAAACAACCAAAGCCAATCTGCCAGTTCCACGACCAAATTGTTTCTACACAAACAGGTCAACGTCTACCCCAGTAGTTCTTAGTCTTATTGCCGTTCCCATTACTGACGCCATTGATGTCTCCGTAGTGCATTCCCGTAACCATGCCGGTATTGTGCGACTGGGTGATGTAAGTACCCCCGCCAAGCGCATGTTTGAGTTCCTCATCCACAGCACCATCCAGCCAGGGATCGCACTCGTGGACGATCTCCTTCAGCTCCTCCAAATTGGATCTGCTAATTCCCTTACACTCTTCTTTGCTGAGCTCGCGAAGTTTCTGCTGCACTTCTTCTGGAAAGAGATTCTCGAGTTCGGTTACGAGTGCGGAGATGTTGTTTATAAACTTCTCGAGGTGATTTTTATCGTAGAAGGCCCACTTGATGCTACTGGCGGTCTTCATCACCTGGGCTCTACGTCTGCGGAGGCACTCTCGCAGCTTTGCGCGGATCTTCTTGAGATCATTCGGTACATATGATTCGGGGTCCAGTGTCTGATCGCTGCATGCAGCAAGCTTGGCTTTTGTCTTTTTGGCATCGCGCTGAGCCCTGTAGACAACATCTTCGATACAGCCGATGATTTCTTCTGCCTTCTTTGCTGGGCTTGCATCGGTGCCTTTGCTGTCATCTCCATTTGCCTTGTTGCTCGAGGGCTGGGGTGCCGGTCTACTGATCTGATTATTGTTTATTCCAGCAACCTCACCCCAGCGGGAAAGGCGGATCTGGAGGAGATCGAGCTTCAACTGATACGTTGCAAAGTCGTCTTCAAAATCGCGTGCGAGCTGGATACGGCCGATACAGTCGATTGCAAAGTTGAAGATGCCAATGGCACCACTGGCAATTTCCATGATGTAAAGAGAAGATGAGATACTGGTTTGTGGTAATGTATATTCGCAGCTTCGTGGGAGGGCTGAGGTGTTTTGTGCGCCCTGTCGCTCCACTCCTCCCTCCGAAGAAGGGCCTTTTAGGTACAACAAAATCGAACCGCGATACATGTGTTGTCTGTTGTTCGTTCACCTATATAGATTTTCACATTTCAGATGATCTGGCTAATGATTAGTACACGATCAGGGTCCACGCGACACGCTCTGATTGGTTGGATTTGGTGAACCGGGAAATTTGGACATGGGTGAGCGACGTTACATGTCAGTTTTCGCAAGAAAGCCCCGGAAGATGAGAGAAATAAATAAAAAACATAAGACTATAAGAACTCATTTCTATAGGGTAGTTGATGAAAAGAAGAGATACTAAATTTACTATTACTTATAACGTCTCTCACCCTGAAACGAGATTCACTATGAAGCGAGACGGTGATACTTGTACGGAGGAGAAGAGACCCAGCTACGATGTATAGAGTCTGTATGTGTGTGCTCTAAGACCTTTACATCCATACCCAGGACTCGGGCTATGAGCTAGACAAGGAGCACTCTGTAGGGACTGCCTGTATTGTCCCCTCTCGCTAGACGGTGGATCTCGGTTCGCGGTAACGGACGTTATTGTAACCTACCGGAAACGAACCTCACCGTTCAAAACTTGCTGTGTGGGTCCTTTCTACATTCTAATTTGTGGGGTCGCTGAACGGTGACATTCGTTTATAGGTACTAGACGTTAATACCAAGTTGGTGATTATATATTTGGCGACCGTACCTTTATTACTAGATAACTGCTTTTTAATAAACACGGAGATAAGTAAAAGCGAACTTAACTACCAAAGCTATATATCTTGTATCCAATGATAGGCGGATCACGCATTTCACGTATTGTGTATGACTGCTTAAACTATCACATGTAAAGTGACTAATCAGCTTTATTGGCGGTAGCGGGGCTGAGCTGAAAAATATATTCATCGGGCTCGAAAATATAAGGCGATACTTCAAATGGCTCCAGCTAGAGCCTGAGTAGAACATATCGTAAATTTTCACAGCTACTTGTGACAGATCAAGGGTCTGGTACCGCATGATCGATTTTGTACGTTGCTTCCCTGTACTTAATTCTAGGGTGGGGGCCATGACGAATGAACCTGCAACTTCACTGGACGCTATAATCTCACTGCATATTGCCAAGGCCACATGTACGACTGTGACTGTTTCTTCCGTCAGACTAGGCCGGTCAGCTTGTGCGACACTTCTACTCAGCTTTTGAGGCCGGTCAAGTGCGCGCAGAAGCAAGATCAGACAGCAGCCCCCAGAATGTCCGATTACACCCCACTTCCGCTCCCACCCCTAGGGATTGATCAGCCTTTCAGCCTGCTCGCTACGGTGCAGCCTGTGCCTTTTTTCTTTACGACAGACCATAGTAACCATGCAAAGGCCTGTCCCATTCGTCTTCACTCTCTATTTTTGCAGCCTTGTCGCCGCGCAAGACGTTCCTCGCTGCTACTATCCCAACGGGAAGATTGCGACAAATGACTACGCCTGTTACCTCAACTCGAGCCAAAGCTTTTGCTGCACCCAAGGTGTCAAATGCTTGGATAACAAGATTTGCGAAAGTGTCAATGTGACAAAGTACAAATACAACCGAGGAACTTGTACGGACAAGACGTGGCAGTCGGACGAGTGTCCTAAATTTTGTCAAGGTGAGCAGGCAGCCAGCCGTCCCCGAGGGCTTTGAACTGCATGAGACTGTTCTTCATGCTTTTTGTATAAATCTGACAAGGTATAGCCCAGTCGCCCAATTATGGATCGGGTATCGTACAATGCGACAGCAACTCCAATGTTTGCTGCGACAATGGCAAAGATGATGACAGCGCCACCTGCTGTCAAGATGATTCGGGCATCTTTGCCATAAGCAGAGACTGGAATGCGTTTAAAACAATCGACAGCGTGGCAAGCACCGCCACAAGGAATACTGCTATACCTTCAGCAGCCACCGCAACAACTTCAGCGACGAATACAAATGCATCAAACTCGGGCAAGAGCACTGAAGGCTCAGGGTTATCAAGCGGCAGCATAGCTGGGATAGCGGTAGGGGTTGCAGCTGGTGTTGTGCTCGCCGCAATATTATTGTTCTGGCTGTTACGCAGGAGGAACGCGAAGTCGCGGACAGAAGAAATCATGGAGCTTGACTCTGGCCGGAACGCGCAGGAATTACAAGGTCAAGAATTGACGCCCGAATTGATGTCAAAGCCAATTAAGCCGCCAGTGGAGATGAGTTCCGGGCAAGAGCTCTTCGAGATGGAAGGATCGCCAACGTCCACGGTTCATGCCACCGTACCTGACAACGTCGATGCCGCTATATCAGCAGAGAAGGATAAAATTGGAAGGTAATAAAGACAACCATGTTCTGCCTGCATTGGCTCATGTCTTCAGAGTAGTTGTAAATTAGAAAAGATAGAAAGCGGTAATTAGTCTTGAAAGAAACCCTGAGTAAAAACCCTCTTACAATGTTACAGATTAGAGGCCAATTATAACCCCAACGACCCCGAGAGCCAAGGCAAAGACCCCTTCTGGAGCTTTATATACCAACTGAGATGCTAAGCCAATCGAAGTCACAGTGCTGTTTGCAGCCGCGGAGGAGTCTGTGGTAGGAGTAGCGCTTGAGGATGGTGTCGGGTCTCCGCCTTTGCATCCATTTTGGCAACCTTTCGAAACCTCGCAGTGGTCATCTGTACTACCGCAAAATCTGGAGCAAGTAATGAGTATCGAATGCCTGAAAGCCACCACACATCCACTGATAACTTACCCGGAGCTGCTACAACACTTGCCATAGTTGAGGACACCAAATACCCTAAACTCGTTTGGACTGGCGGCACTGTTGCATCTTGCTCCATGAAAGTCTGAGCCGCATCTGCCGTCGCAGCGAGGGCTGGTACCTTCATCGGCCCAGCTACAGGCAGGATTGCCCAGTGTTTTGTTTGGCTGTGTGCAGAGACCAAACTCGGGCTGACAACCATCTCCGCAGAAGTCTTCATCTCCTCCGCATTGCCTGTACAGTGCTTTCGTTAGCTTGACCATGACATAAACAGGGGGAAAAGTGGAGAAGTACCCGTTAGAGCTGTCTGAAGTCAGCATATGTACAGATTGTTGTGTTCATCGGACTTTTACTTGCCTGCAGCAGGGATAAGTGCCATTGATTATACAGATCATGCCCGCTTCACCTCCACATGTTTCGTCAGTCGTTACCGGGCCTACAGGCAGCGTCACATTCGTTCCGTTCATCCCATTCAGACCCGACGTTGTATTTGCCCTGGGATATAGACTTGCCGCCGTAGAAGCGGCTATCATTAAAAGAGTGAAGATGTTTGCTCGAAACATGGTCGATGCAACCAGTATTGTAAGGCGTGTTCGAGAAAAAAGAGTTGGTGAAAGGCCGCGTCAGCGTAGATAAAATATTTTTTGGATGGACTTCCGCTTGTCAGCAAAGCTCAGCTCGGTTTATCGCTTTTCAGTCCATCCTGGGTGCGGGGTTAATCGGAGCGCAGATCACACGCCTTTTCGGAAGGCGGCAGCAAGGAAGGATGCATGTACAGGCACTTATGCGGATGCCAACGTCTTACGGAAACCTACATCAGGTAGCAAACAATAGTCTGGACATGTACCGGTAAAAGCAACGCCACATTTCAGTTAACTACTAGCGTCGCAATGGTCTATTCATTTCAGTGACAATTGGAAAAAAGCTAGCATGACGAATAAGATATATTGTGAGTTATTTCTCATTTGCAGACTAATGGATTGATGTGTTACAAGGTATCAGACTAATACGATAGTAGCCAGATATTGAGAGGCAGTGTAACACGCCCCGAGGATGCCCAGAAACTCAGCTTATCATTACACGTGATCGTCGTAAGTTCTAGTTGCGTGTGGCGTTGTGCCATGCATGTAAGCGCATCCTAGAGTTGATCGTTGGGCCGAGACCGTGATAGCCGATACATGCTATACTTGAGTTACATCAGCTAAGATGTTTTCCTGCTACCCTTATCCGAGAATACTCCAATTTATTGGCGGACGTCATTTATGAAAACTTCTCTAGATAACATACCCGCTGGCTAGTCGGTCAACAGCTCTTCTCCACATCAGTTGTGGGTAGACTAACGAGAGAAAGAAATACTTTCTTTGGAAAGTTACAACGGGAAGGGCGTCAAATACTACAAGGTAACTTTTCCCTCCGCTTTCTTTATTAAAATGGCAGTGGACTTTGTTTTCTCCACTTCGTCACCTATTGCTAATTGATTAGTAAAACAGTGAAGAGACATTCTAAAGCAAAAGATACACCAATGATTTAAAAGGTCGGTGCTGCATAATCTTGTTTAAACGATAGAAGAGTCTCCACAACATTCACTGTATTCCCTAAACTTGTTGGTTCTCGGGATATCAGGAGCACTGTGTAAAGAACGGTCATCTTGGGCTCAAGAAGCTCACACGGTAACGTAAGATATCAATGGTGCAACCACTTTCTTTGTAATTACGAGATTGTCGTCAGCCTCCAAGTGCACAACGTCCTTTTCGCACCAGCTACCCGGTGATTTCATCGCCTTCGGTTCGGCTAGTTCACGGATCGATCTACCGGTACATACATACGGTTGTGGCGAGGCCGCTAACACTAGTTCAACTCCCCTTGTTCGTCATCAATTCCATCTCCCGACAATTTCTGATCTCCCTTTCTCGCCTGCCCTAAATCTGCCTTCACTTGAGCAAGATAACGCGATGTGGGATCCCGGTCTCTTGGCTCCCTGTACCGCCGCCAACAAGTCCACCCTCGCAAGTGATCTCAAGCTCTACGAGAAAGCAATAAATCATCCAGGAAGCCTCACCGACTCGGACCGATGACGAATTCTCAATCGTTTATCTGCTCACGAGGAAGACAAGAAATGTCATCAGATTTGCGGACTTTCTTGGGATGAGCTGATCCAAAAAGCTGTCTCTGATCCCAGTGACCTCACGGATGACGAAGCCTATTTGGCAGCGCACGGTGTAAATCACACGCCAAGAAGAAAAGATACTTATCCCAAGGATGACTAAGGTTTTCTAGCGTGGAGGATACACCAAACAGATGACCACTGACCAGTGCCAAAGAAAGTGTGTACCTAGAGTTTCTATAAACCTTCATTGATAATACTAACTAAGATACAACAGGTGTCAAGCAGAAAAGATTGCAAGAACAGAATATGAAAAGACAGCTTACGAAAACACACATATTAGGGCCAGAGAGGTAGCCCAGCAACAGGAAAATACAAATCTACACCTGAACGGTGTTGACCGACAAAACATACGCTACACGCAAAAAATCCAGTGGGTGTTCGAGACATAAGAAAGGCCAGCATGGTGCTTTGTTGTCTCCCGCACCTCTTTATTTGGTGATGATAAATCCTGGAACCGCTATAGAAGAATTCTCACCGATGCTATTGAAACCTCCCTTTTAGTAGTTGATTTTTCAGCCCGCATCCGCCGCTCTTAGTCTATTCGATACGTCGAAGATGAGACCCTACAGGATGCTTCGCTCCCGCAACTTCGCGCACACTTCCGCAAGATGCGTGACAACGCCCGTGGAAGCAAGGACGGACTTCCGCACATTAAGTCCGGCTTTCGACAAGACGTTTTCTTCTACGCCGATGCAGATGCCACTGCCTCAGTGCTCAAAAACACACCACTTCCAAAGCGGATGGCTATGCGCTGCAGACCCGGATTTCGACGAGCAGAAGAGCACGTCGATTCATCATGGCGAGCAGTCCCAAGGCGTTGTTAAGGTCGCTATCACTGCTTTATTTACGACGTTTTATGCGTGATTGGATCCTTCGGCTCCTAGCCCTGCTGACTTGGAGGCTAGGGAATATGGGTGTTTGAAGCAGAATTGGGACGTGGTTTGGCGGAAGTTGAGGAAGTGTGATTACTATTTTGGGCGTGCAGCGGTGTATCCTCTGCCCTTGCAGTTAAACAGGTAGCGTTCGACCTTTGCCAGCTATCTCCCAAGCTGTCAGAGACACGACCAATGCCCAAAGCCAGGGCTCACGGTAGCTGGGTTCTTGTGATGTAATACTGCGGCACAAACATTTCTCAGTAATAGGCAAGGTGGCCGAGTTGGTTATGGCGCCAGGTTAAGGTCATCTTAACGCTAATTCCTGGTGGGGCAACCCGCGCGAGTTCGAGTCTCGTCCTTGTCAACATCTCTTTTTGCGCTCGAGCAGTGTCTGAACAGTCGTGCACAGAAATTCATTCTTTTTGGTGGTCTAAAGGTCTGTGTGGGACTACGGCGGTATTACGGCCGCTGCAACTCTAACCGAGTCATTGCCACCACCGATGTCCTATCGTCTTCAGTAGAATGTAATCGCGTAGGTAGAGATTGAGCACTACATAATAATGACTAGAGGTGAGTAGCTTGTGTATGGAAGGAACAAGTCAGGTATAAGCCACTGCCAGAACCTGTCAACATAGGACAGACAAATATGAAAGCTCTTGGAGACTGCAGCAAAAAGATCTTTTTAGTTGTCGGCTGCAGCAAAGTAATTAAGGAATGAACGTTTCAAAGCCTAGGGTAATGAACAGCTATGGGGATGTTGTGCTCCCATAATTTTTTCTAAGTCTAAAAAATCAATTTTCCTTTCCTAAAACACGTTAACACCACGGTGCAACAAGACTAAACCATTAAAAAAACTCTCTATGAAAGATGCGATGGTTTAGTGGTGGAAAGATAAGCAAATATTTTGTGATATGCTTGTGCGTAAATCATGTTTCTGAGGCACAACAATCATCAATTACAATTTGATAGAATGGTGAAAATTACAGTGAAATGAAAACAGAATAGGATCGAACAAGAAGAGAGATACAGAGAGATTCATTGCAAATATACACGCAAGAAATCAGTACACGAGGATGGGTGCAAACTTTTGCATCTCTGTTTTATGCAAATAGTCTCCCACCTCCGCTTTAAACTCAACTTTCCATTCCGAGCCCGTCCATTGAAAGTTGCGTTCGGAAAACCTTAGTGGCTCAGGGTCATCGAGGAGGTAGCACTGACCAACAAACTTGAACCCATCCTCATATGGACGCATGAGGACAAGGTAACTTGCTCCTAGAACAGAGAACACGGCATCGCCAAGCTGACAGTTTGCTGGACCAATTCCAATGGACGTCTCAGTAAGGAACACATGCTGGTCAGCATTGCGTGATTGCAGCCGTTCACTGAAAGTCACTTCAGCTTTTAAGCAATTACTGCACTGGATGGCGTCTCTCAAATCTTGCGGAAAATATCTACTTTCAGCTTTTTCGGGAAGGTGTTCCGAATGAAGCTTGTCTCTAAGATAGTCAGTCTAGCCATTCTCGAATAAACACAGAGTCACCTCTGTACTTCGCTGGTATGCTCCGGTGCCGGTACCTTTCAAAGATTTTCTTGCCAATAGATCCAGTTTTTGAACCGCGTTCTGCGTTATAACCTTCATTGACCGCCAAATGAGACTTATATCCCTAAGGGTGACCGGTCTTGTTGACTTGAATAAGAGATTATCCAGAAACCGTCCTAGCAGTTTTTGCAGGGCGTTGTCTTCTATTGGTGACAACAGACTGCAAGGCTCCGTCTCCAAAAAGGCTAGAATACTCCGCACTTCTGCAGCCCAGACCCTCATGGTAGCATGGCAGTCGTGAGATGTAGACGTTTGATGGCCTTTCAAGTTTGATTCGTCCAAGAAGTACGGCGTAAGTGAACGTTCCAGCCTAGATATACGGTAAAGGTACGTTTGCAAATCCAAGCCATATTGTTGATCCTCCATTTCAGTACCCAGAAAACTTTTAAGCCCCCTATACAACGTCTCGGAATAGTGAAAAGACATGAAATAAGCTCTCAGTCTATTCAAGAGAATCAACAATTCGAAATTGCGATCACGTGACTGGTTGAAATTGGAGTATTTTGCCGACAAAGCGAAGTTTAAACGGCCATAGGCACGGAAGTTTGTGGGAAGAGTATCGAATAGGTCTCTGACTTTCTTGTCCACTTCGTAATGGTTGTCTTTCTCCGCAAGTTTGAGCACCCCGAATATCGATTTGGTTACAGCGTCGTCTTTACAGCTGCTGCTTGTCTCGTAGCAGTTTTCAGGAGGATTTGTCGCAATTTCGTAGTACGAGTGAAATCTTGGAGTTTCAAAATCTCGAATAAAACCCCTACTTATTGCGGAAAGCTGTAGTGCGACACGGGTACTCGGCGAAAGTTCTACTACTGAAGCCATGCACGCTTGGACCGGCGCCTTGTATACTCCCGTTACATCTGCAATCCTCGATGGGTCAACCTCTATTTTGTCTTGTAATGCTGAGTCGCAAGCAAAGTCCGGTACCCATGAAGGAAATGGTGTACGAAGGCGATGGGTCCGCAGAAACAAGACGTTCGGTGATCGATATGTCCGTACGAGGTGTTTTGCGACGTCAACAAAAACCTCTTCCGCTGATTTCGTATAGTCAGGCAGGAGTTCATCGGAACGAATATCTCTGACAATGCCTCGCAGTGCATAAATTCTATCCTGAGGCTCCGAGCATAGACAGGATTGAGAGCTTTGCAAAACGTCCCAGAGGGTTTCGTTGATCGTGTGTTCATTGCGGAGGTCGAATATGCAAGGCTTGGAAGATCCGGGGGAAGACTTGAGTAGCCAAGAAACTGCGAGGAAAAGGTGATTGTAGTCCAAAAATACCGTCCCACAGATGAAGTTGCAACGACGGGCGACAGCAGCTTCCTGGAGAACCCAAATTCGGCTGAACCATGGCCGACGTAGTAAAAGACTTAGGTCGTTGCATATGCCGGACGGCATTGTATCATTCCTTAGACTTCGCAAACCCCTCATTTGTTTTTCGTCCATGGCTAGGTATTCAAATAACCTGTTGCTGGACTGAGTGCTTTCGCCGAGATAAACAAGGACAGTGTGTGCTTCTCGGTATATCCTGGACATCAAGGCAACTTGATGGTTTCGCTCCTGTGTGAACTTCGAAGTTTGATTGATGCAAATAGCATCAATCCAAAGCAAGCGATTCATGTTGGGAAGACGCAGCCGCCGGAGAACAGCCTCGCAATTAACGGTAACTGGCAGTGATTTTCTCGCCCGACCTAACAACACATGACCTTGCGAAGTACTGTCGCCAGACTGGTTTGCCCATGTATACGACACGGCTTCAAATGGAGGTAAGTTGTTTAGAGAAACTCGTACAATGGTGCAGTGTAATTCTGCATGAAACTCGGCAGGGTGCAGTGCTATAAGGCGAATCTGGTCTTCCTCTAGTTGGTGGTATCGATATATGTCTTTGTCCCCAATCGAACTCGACAAAGGTTTTGGACAAATTTGTTCTGACGTTCTGTTGACCACAATGCGGTTGACAGCATCGAAGTCGGTCAGCGGCTTCCCACAGCTTTCGCACATTGCTTCTCGAAGGTATACAAGAATAGACGGAGAAAAACAGTCGCATAAGTCTTCTGAGACTGAAGGACGCATGTTGAGAGGAAATGTAGATGCATTGATGAATGAAGTTGATGACAGATTTCAGTTTGCAAAAAAGAATTGCTACGAGGAAGCTGCCTCGGCTGGGACCGGGGATTTTTTCCAGGTCAGCAAACCCGTTTTGTGTGACAGAGCGTAGCCTGCTTCTTGTCAGCCATCATGGGTTAGAAGAATTAAACCAATCAACTTCATAGTGACTCGTCAGCCTTGTAGGCTGATTGATAAGCAGTTAGGTCCTCAGCCGCGAATTACTGTAGGAAAATGGTTTAAATGACTCAAACTTTTTTATCCAGCTGGAATTTATAATAACTTTCTTTGCTTTTGCTTTCGTGCATCCGCTAATACCAATGGGGATTGAGCAACCCGGCACTTTGCCCGCCGGCTACGTAGCTATCACCGCATATCATACCTAAGTAAAAAAAAAAAAAAAAAAAAAACCAGTAGGCTTCCTAAGAGATAAAAAGCAGTGAGTTAGACTTTCATTGTTTCTTGCTTATAGATTGTGAATATTATTTATGCGATAAAAACGTACAAAACTAAGGGAATCATTACGATGAAAGGTTCATCTAATCTTTTCGACACTTTCTTTCGCGAGACACGCCACACGCAGACACGAAGAAAATCCTCCCGAGGCATAGAAAATCCAATATTTGTTCATTTCCACTGAAGAAGTCGTCAAGTGGTTCTAAGAGCGCGGTTATGAGCTGATCAAGACGAATCTTGATCCTAAAAACCTGGTTTTGTGGTCAGCCGGACGATGCATTAGGCATGCCACCCCCAGGGCCAGAAAATAAAGCACGTGCAGTACATCTGTATAACGCCGGCCAGGTTTGCAGAAAAGAGCGATTCAGAGCTGAAGGCAGAGATGTTAAAGCATTACCAAGGCACGGCGCATTGGCCACACTGGTACGTATTCAACAGTGACTCTCCAAAAACATAGAATCGTGCCTCATATATCCAATTTAGTACAAGAAGGATGGCATACAGATTAAGTCTCATTGTTTTTCGTTGACTGCAGGCAGAAGCAGGTTTTCCATGCCAAAACGCCCTGAAAGTATGCTGAGTTCCCCCTTGTTTATGGCCCCGGATATTTGTACACCACCATTTCGACTGCATATACACCCCTCCACCACCGCTTACCTGATCGGGTAAGAACAAGGACCTAGTAGAAAGTTGCCTTTGGTGTAACCCGCTCGCGCGACACCGCGCGAGGACGCGCTAGCGGGGAATAGTAACTAGTACCCCTTATTTTACGCTAAAACTAGCTAAAAAATTCTATATCTCTAACCTTACTATTATAGCGCGGCAAGCGGGGAGCCCGTAGTTATTTAAATTATTATATATTATAAACGTCGCTTTTTCGCGCGCGTAAGCGCTCCCGCGCCCTCCTCTACGGGTACTAGTAGTATTACGGTAAGGTTTCTTCGCTAGTAGAGCTGCTAGTATAATTATAGTTATAGGCTATAGTTGTGGGTGGGTACGCGGGCGCGTGGTGTTGTTGCGAGATACGTTGCGAAGTTAACTTTCTACTGAGCGCTTTACCTAATTAGGCAGGCGGTAGTGGGGGCCTTGTTTATACCAACGTGAAATCGTCTAAGCTGTATCTATTACTCGAAGCAGAAAACCCCTTCGCCGGCATAATTCCATGAATGAATGCTGGTCCAATCCGACGATAATACTTCTCATCACTTCGGAGTATCAACGGACACTTGAGACCATGAATATGTGCCACGATATCTCCAGGTATCGGTGGAGTAGTGATTCGAAATGAACCTATATGGCCATTCTCCGTAACGATAATCATGAAACCTTCAAGCCGAAACGCCATATATGTTAGTAGGCGCGCTATCTGTGGCATGCTAAGTGTCGTGTCTCCCAGCATGTGCCTGACCATCTCTTCTGTTTCGTTGATGGCGGTTGTCGTGGTCAGACACTTAAAAGCCCCATCGGGCATCATTTCATCCCAGACTTTTCTAGCGCCAGCGTCTAAAGCCAAAGCTTTGCAAACCATTCTAAGGTGTTCAATCTCACTTGGTACATTTCGGACGACCATATGGAAAAGGAGATCACTCAATGTATCCTCCATCCAATTAGGAGAGCCGAGAGAAAGAACTGCCCGTACCAATGGCCAAATTTGTCTGGAGATTGCAAACAGAAACCTTAACACGTCCTCGGGTGTAGGTCCTGATGAGATTGCAAAAGCTGAAGAAGAGACAGGCAACTGTTCAATGACGGTTTTGACTTTGTCGACCGCCTTGCCCTTAACGATCATCATCCGGCCGTCCCCAGAGAATTGTTGCTCTGAATCGGAACACTTTGCCTTGCTGAAGAAGTGGTAACCGCCAAAGTATACCTGGTCGTATCCAAACGAGACCCAGGAGGGCTGTCCGATCGGTTGTAGTGGTCCAACGTATAGAAGTGCACCTAGGTGGTGATCATTTCTAATCATCATTTCGACAGCTTCTCGATAAATTTGTTCCACGGGTTTGTTATAGTCAACCCTGAGTGTTCTTCTTCCGAGTTTCTGAATTATACCGATGAGTCCATAAACTTTGTCTTTCGGATCGGAGCACAGCTTGTTATAGGACCGGAAGAGAAGATCAGTGACATCACTGCCAGCCTTTGGATGTCGGTTCTGTATAAAATGGTAGGGCTCGGTATGGCCGTACAAATGTACAAGGGCACCTGGATCGGTGTACCTATCGTTTTTTCGCGTCCAGGCTACTGCATGATATACATGATCCCAGGGCAGCCTTTTCTTCCCGCAATAAACAGCGCCTTTTCGTGCAAGTGCGGCTTCTTGGATTGTCCATAGACGTTTAAACCAGGAACGATCAAGAAAGTTCGACAAAAATTGCAGCTTTCCATAAGGATCTCTCACTTTCGCTTTTTGAGAATTAGTTACGATACTTGTGAGTATTTTAGGGTGTCTTAGAGACGTACTTCTCTTTTCATCTTCCTCCTTAGCCCGCTCTATGGTTCGTTGTGACATGGTTTGTCTGATCGAAAACGGAAGCCAGTAACACGAGTTGAACCAAGAGAGTTGCTTGATGAAATCAAAAGCCATGTCTGAGCATTCATCGCTCTCTCCAAGCCATACCGCTACTTCCTGTGCGCATTGGTAGATGGTCGACATTTGTGGTACTTGGCAATTGCGCTCCGCGATGTCGTTTTGGTTGATGCAGATAGAGTCTACCCAAAGCAAGCGGCGTGTATAGCTTTTTCGCAGACACCGTAATGCGGCATCACAGTTCTTCGTGATAAGCAAGCGTTTGTCTTCGCAATAGATAGGATACTCCGGCACTTGGGCATCCCAGGCATATGAGAGGGCTTCATATTTTGGAAATTTGTCGTATTGAGCACCAGTCAACTCGCAGCAAAGATCAGCCTCGTAATTTTTCGATGGCAGGAGCTGAAGAACCCTGAAAGCTTGGTTGCCGAGGGAGGGATACTGGTATGTTTCAGCCATGATTTTTGAAAGAGACGTAAGATGATTGAAAAGTTTTTGTAGAGCCTGACTCACTCAATGCCTGCCACGTCATCAGTGGTGAATCACTATGCACGTGCCTTATGTAATGGTAGAGCCGATGTAACTAAACGCTGATTCAAATATTGAATCACTCATGATACTTACTAAAAAACCAAATAGGATCCCAGACACTCATGGCACTGGTAATGTCTTTACTATTAGACGGAAATCATTTCTCAATTTAACAATTACTATTCCCACCGCTGACACTATTTTATACCGTTACTTTTGACTTTTGGGAAGAGATTTGACGCAGTAGGTTTTGGAGTTAAAGAGTTTATCATGAACAGTGAAGAAAAAAATGAGGAAACTCAAGTTGTTTTGATGTCGTTAGACGAAACCAGAAAACATATGTAAGTATTAGTCGTGAAAGCCACTGCAGTTCTACGTTACATATCGGAATTGGTGGCTTTTGTCGCCAGCCTGCGTTACATCAACGCAGACATCTTTCTCAACCTTGCCATACAGCCTGTCCCTCTTCCTATTCTCATATTCCAGCTTGAAATGCAAGCCTCCCGCAAGCACAACGATTAGAGCCGTGAAAGCACAGCCAAGGACACAGCCGTTGAAATAGAATGGCCTACAACTTAATCAGTCTTATTCAAGAGCCTCGTGATTGGACAAAACTTACCCGTCGCTTTCAGGAAACATTGTACTGCTCAAAAACGATGAACACTGACCGAGAACAGCCAAAACAGCAAGGCCGGCTCCTCGTTTCGAATCGCTGCCCTGGTTGTTGAGTAACCAAGTCATGTTGATGCATAATGCAGGGAAGACGCCACATGATGCCAGAAAGATACCGGCGTATCTCGGGCCTGTTTTGTCCTCGTCGCGAATCAAGACGAGTAGAAGGTAGCCGATGAAGCCAACTGTTGCGGATCCAGCCACAACGTAACCTCTCTTTTCATATTTGTCGGATACGTAGGCGGCAACAAGACACAAAAGGAATGAAGTCAGATAAGCTGGTGCAGTAAGGCCCTGAGAATCTACTGAAGAGTATCCCATGTCTTTAACAAGCGTGGGTAAGAAATTGGAAAGTGCAGCAAAGGAGTAATTGCAGCAGAAGTGGATGAGTGTGTGTACGTAAGACTGGTAGTCAGTGAGGCCGGCGAAGATCTGTGACCACTGCAGCTTTGACTTCTCAGTTCTGTCGATTGTATGCAAGCGCTCAAGGGCGTGGGTTTGTTCTGCCTCTGAAAGGAACTTCGCCTTGTCTGGAGCATCTGGGAGAAAGAAGAAGACGACTGGAGCAAACAGAATGTTTGGTGCTCCCTCTGTTCCCTTTGTTAGCAATATTATTGCTTCATAAGGCAGCAAACGACGTACCTATGATGAAGAGAAGTCTCCACGAGGCAATTGATGCATTGATGTGCATGATGCCATATGCCAGTGCTGAGGCGAAGCAGTTGGCGAGCGGAGACATAGCGAGTAGAAGCGATACACGCATTCCCAACTCTCTTCTTTGGTAGAAGAAAGATAGGTAATATGGCGCACCAGCTCCAAAGGCGGCTTCGAACATGCCCAAGAAGCAACGGCATGCGATCAAGCCAGCCATGCTGTCTACGGCGCCGGAACACATCGCTGCCGCGCCCCAGCTTAACAAAATTATCAGCGCTGGCAGACCCCACTTCCAAGTTTTGCACTTACAGCGCGCTCAGGCATGTAACGAATATGTGAGCTGGCAGTGTTTTCCAAAGCAACTGTGTCCATTCACAAAGAACATAGACGATATAGAATGCATTGAGGACCCAGGCCCATTGCGAGCTGCTTAGTCCAAGGTCGGTGTCCGCACCCGCTGTCTTTACATTGCCGATGTTGCCGCGGTCGAGGTACGAGAGAGTATAAAGTATACAGACAATTGGAAGAACCCGAAAGTCAAACTAAGAAGATAGTCAGTTGTTGAAGGGCAAATGTGATGTTGGTAGGGACTGCATCGCAACTCACCTGTCTTCGAATCCATCTCTGTTCTGCATCTGAGACCTCGACGGTTCGCAAGTCCAGCTTGCTAACATCTTCAAGCGATTTATTCTCAATGTCTGACATTGCAACTACACTAGTAGGTGCAATAATGAAGCGGGGATACAAGGGCTTAGTGGGGCATAAGCATCTATCGTACGATGCTTTGTGGGGAAGAAGAAGCGGAAGGGATTCCAGAATTTAACTGGCTTTCTTTCCGGAAAGCTGCGGTCCGCCTCCGCTTCTGTCCACAGGTGTAGCCTGCAGGTGCATCAGGCTGTAGTGAAACGGATTTGCGGGGTGCATGAGACTCCATGGATCGCTCATGTAGCAGGGTGATGGAAAACTTACACCCCGCGCCCTTGATTTCATACCTTCGCCCCACAGCACTAACTGCTTCTATGTAAATACTCTCTTTGCGTAACTTTAATAAGCCTAATAATACAATAAGACTTTGCTTAGACACTTTGAAATCATAGGAAGGTCTGCTCTAGGCAAAAATTTCGGGGTATAGCTACAATAATATATAGCAATCATAAAATGACAGTGACACATGTATACTAGATGGAGCAATGAATATAGAATTTTGTACATTCCAGAAGAAAGAGTTTTACTCTTAGGTAATAGAGTAACATACGATACAAAATACATGAGCTATGAAATTGAATAGTTAGAGAGGCAGGGCATGAAGTGTGGGGTAGTGTAGGGGGGGGGGGGGGGGGGGGGGGGGGGGAAGATATCTGTCACCTTCATTGTAGCAGCATGGAGTACGATATTCCGCGGGAATGTATGGGAAAATGCGCAATACTGCAGATCCTATCGAGAATGTTGACACTGATGAGATGTCGAGAAGCGATCGTTACAGTTGCTGCATTGAAATTTCCTGGAGTATCCGAGCGACGTCCGGGCCAGCCCTGAAATATCCGGACTCCTCATTTAGGCAACGGAAGACTACACACGATCCTATCCGCACACGCGCAAGTATACTTTCTACAAGTATCTCTCTGGTACACGCGTTAATAGGTAAAAGTCCAATCCTGTCTTGCTCAGTTCAGTTTTTCGATCAATTGCCAACATGTCCAAGTCCATTGTCAACACCACTCAGTATCCTTTCCGTTTCGACGTCCCCGTCGCAACCAAGCCCGGCGCAAAAGGCCACATAGAAAACGTTGCCTTGGAACTCAAAAATGTGCGCGGAAAGGTTCCCTCCTTGCAGGCCTCACGCCTCCGAACAATGATGCTCGAAGCACACAACGACCCGACCAAGATCCTGGCACACTGCTGTTCGTATGATGGACTTTCTTCTCGCCTGGTCGAGGAAGCTGGCTTCCCGATGGTGTTCCTCGCCGGCTACCCGGTCGCCAGTGCGTACGGCTTGCCTGATACCGGTTATATCGCCATGGCGGAGATGTGCGACAAGATCCAAGAAACGGTGCGACAGACGACAGTCCCGGTCATGGCGGATGGAGATACTGGTTATGGAAGCCCTATGAATGTCAAGCGCACAGTGGAGTCGTTTGCGGAGGCTGGTGCTGCTGGCATCATGATTGAGGATCAGACGTGGCCGAAGCGTAAGTGCGGTGTATACCGGGACCGAAGGGCTGAATAAATTAACAGTTGCATAGGATGCGGCCATACCAAGGGCAAGTCTGTTGTTTCCAGAGGTGAGGCCTTTGCCCGGATCCAAGCCGCGTGCGATGCCAGAGACGAAGGGAAGGATATTTTCGTTATGGCAAGGACAGACTCCTTGATCCATGGATGGGACGAGGCCTTGGCTCGTGCCAAAGAGTTCAAGCGCATCGGTGTGGACGCTGTTTTTGTGGAAGCGCTTCCTGACCGGGAATCCATGAGGAAGTGCGTGGAGGAAGTTGGCATTCCAACTTTCGCAAACAGTAAGTGACGCCTTGTGCAATCCAGGCATCTCAGTGTTAACCGTTGGTAGTCATCGAGGGAGGAAAGACGGAGAACCTTTCAGCAAAAGACTTGGCTGAGTTAGGCTTCTGTGCTGTCGCATATCCATGGACCCTTGTAGCTGCAAAGCTGAAGAGTATCCGCGAAACTCTAGAAGCACTGAAGAAGTCCATGACAGAAGGCCCGCCTCCTATGATTCTTTCGTACGCGGAAGTTTGTGAAGGTGTTGGCTTCAACAAATACTGGGTAAGTAGCGCCGCTATTCCACTGTTTGAGATAATTCATTGACTGGTTCCCAGGAATTGGAGGAAAAGTACAAGTTCGACAACAATGGACTTGTCAACAAACAAGCATAGGCTAAATGTACTAAAAAGAAACACCAAGAAGCAATGCGGCTGTTCCCGTAGAAAGAAAAACGTCGAGAGCTTGTACATAGAAGTTTCGGCAGTGCGAGCATTCATGACTCTCAACAATAAATCATTAAATCATCTTGCGATGTTTATGTAAGCGCTATTGCCTTATTTAAGACTCAAAAACCAAGGCCGACTGTAGTTGCGGTTCAAGATTGTTGACAGTTGAACGGCATGGAAAGAAAATATTCAAAACGCCAAATGTGGAGGGTTGCGATAAGTCAAAGAAAAGCAACGACAAGACAGCAAAGTACGCAGCAATTAGCTTGAGCAAACCGCAGGTAAAACATAAACACTAGCAATCATCATAAGCTAAAGACAGTATTCAGCTGTCGCAATCAACAATGACGAGCACGAGCATGAACTGACGGTAACAGCAACCCGCGCCATTATCCGTTGACAAGGTGTGAAGCTGGGCGCGAGGAATTGGACGCCGCTTGTCCTCCTAAATTACTACTACCTATGGAGGTATATATGCTGCTATCTAAAAGAACACGTTTTCTCTTTGAGAACATTGCTTCCTTGCAGTAGATAAATGAGTAGTGCAGGGGGTAAGGCTGTTGTGTAACAACTGACTGTAATGAGGCTGGAAAAAACGAGAGTTATCGGAGTGATCCTGGCTGACACAAGGTTATCCTGAGGCGCAAGTGAAAGCAGCCATTCCAGCTGTAACCATGATCTTCACCGACCATCCGGCGGGTCCCTCGCAAACTCTGTTAAGGACCAGGTGAAATGGTTAACCCAGAGAAGGGTGTTTCCATGCTCCGTATCAGATTAAAAAAGATAATAAAAAAACACAAGGCAAATACGTCATTGCACAACAAAAGACTAGACAAAGGTAGACCGTGCAATAAAGCAAGAAATTCGTGGTATCAGAAGTTTAGCTCTTGTAGTGTGTAGGACTACTATCGCTTATTCAAATATTACAATCTTTGCATTCTTCCACACGCTGTTATGCTATATATCCGGCCTCACAGAAACCTAATGGATCACTTTTCTATTGAAAATACGGGACTATGAACGTTTGCAACTACATAAGCAGCAGTGGAATTTAGCAGACAGAGGATGCTACGCATAAGCGCAGAGCTTCCTATAGAGGAAGCGTAATTGGCCTTTGAAAATTTGTCTTGATTTACAAGAGGGTGAAAACTGGCAGATATCGAGGATATTTCCGTAAGACGTTTTCGCGCGTACGCAAACGAAAGTATTCATCCGGTCAAGAACATAAACATACGGAAGATCAAGATTCTATTAACAAGGGTTAATAAAGAAAAAGAACTTCACCCCCAAGTGAACTGTTAAACAAGACCCACCGCCCAAAGTTCCTACGCCACACTCTCCACCAACCCCCCAGACACAGACGTTGAGGTTGTCTCAACCTCAACCACGCCCTCCCCCTCCCTCCTCACCTCCTCCATAACATCCGCCAGCCTCGGTATCGCCCAATTCTCCAATGGCACAAACCCCGCATCCCTCGCCGTCTCAAAATACCTTCTAAACTTCTCGCCCTCTTCGCCCAACCCCTCAGCCAGCTCATAAACCTCATCCAAGCGATACCGATGGTCACAAAAATGCCACGTAACATAACCATTGGCAAACGCGGCAAGAGTATCCCTTACAGCCGCATTCTTCCCCTCAAAAACGCCCAACAAGCGCTCGACGCAGCGGATGGTTTCGTCGGCGAGCCGCGCCAGCGCGCTGTCCATGTCGATGCCGTCGACGGCGCACCAGTTCTTGACGAGGTTGGTCTGGTCGCGCGGCTCCTCCCACTCCTTGTAGAAGCTGCACAGGTCGTTGACGAAGTACGCGACGGGGTCGACCTGCGCCGTCGCGGTCGCGATCTCTTTGAATAGCGTGCGCTCGTCGAATAATGCCGAGGGGAAGAGCAGCGCCCCGACGCTGTGGCCAAGCCCGTTGAGCCGGCGCAAGAAGAGCGGGTATTCATTGGAGCCGGGGTAGCCTTGGAAGCTGTGCTGTTCTACCCAGCAGCCTGTGAAGACTGGAGAGGAAGGGGCTTGAGTCAGTGTTTGTTTTTTGGGTTGATTTCGTTCGTTCTTTTATGGTTTTGCTGCTGGGGCGTTTTTTCTATGCAAGGGATTGGGCGCTTACAGTCCGTCGTGCTGCGGATCAGGTTGAGCTGGCAGAAGCTGCCGTAATGCTGCAACACGATAGGCATCTGCTCATTCAAGAGGCGCCACCACGGATGCCTTTGCGTGCGCCCCTGGACCAAGTCCTCGTAGAATGACGCCATCTGGGCATGAGGGTCGCCGTCAGTGCTGTCGTCGAGCAGCGCTATGTACGTGTAGTAAATGCAAATCGCGACCTGGCATTCCAACGACACTTTGGCCAGCCGTTGGTGGCCGTGAGGACAATCGTGCGTATCATAGTTTCGAGGTGCTTCACGCTCACTCCCAAAGTTTTTTGTATCCCTGGCTGCGCAAAGTGCCGTGCCGTCTCGATGTACACGTGCTTGTTGTGGTGGACGCGCTCGGGGCGCGTGTAGTTCGTGTCGTTGTAGTCGATCGTGTCTAGGAACCGGTTCAGAGCGCTCAGGTAGGACTTGAGTGGGAAAGGTTGGCCTGCCATGGTGGGTGAAGATGCTGATCTGAAAAGCTGTGGTGATGGCTCAAGGTAAAATGAGAGAATGATAGAGATAGCAGAGACTTCGTGACTGAGAACATCAGATAAATAGGTCCATGAAACCAAAACGGAATCCTATCCAACGTAAGCCTCTGGCCTAGGGATCTTCTCGCTAACTTACTAGCACCCAAAACAAGCCCCACTGGTGTAAGCACCATCCTATTTTGAACACAATCCCTGTCAAACGTAAGCCTAAGGCCCAGAGACCGTCTCGCTAACTTACTAGCACCCAAAACCAGCTCCACTGGCGTAAGCACCATCCTATTAAAATCACGACCCCTGTCAGCAGCACCAGCTGAACACCGCATAAGCACAGTCGTAAGCTTCATTATGCTAATCGCTACATCCATCTGAACCCCCAGCCTATCAAACGGCTTCACCGTATCTTCGCCCCCGAAGTACCCGGAGACCGCTTAACCCCCAACACACCCCCACCCACCCCAACCCCTAGCCCTACGCCAAGCACATCTCCGCAACATCTATGTCTCTTACCTACCACTTTCTAAGGCTTCTGCCGCACTACCGCAAAACAGCTTCAGCCTATCGCTTAATAAAGCTTATACACGTCTCACGTGCATATTAGCGATCTGCGGATCCGTCTCAGCTTACATTTTAATTTGCGCACTGCGCTGATTACGCTATGCGGCTAAGTAGCTACCATTATACATACATTGCCGAGGGGTGCGGATGCTCTAGGGACTAAAATAGAGAAGGTTGCGATGCGGCTGGGTTGCCACATGCGAGTGCGAACGACTCTCCCCCACTCTACTCCCCCTCCCTGCGGCCTCCCTGCCCACCCCCCACCACGCGGATTGCTCACGCATTCACGCACGCACTAAGCCAAAACAGAATCACACCCAGACAGGCAAAAATTCGCTCACCTATCTCTACATCCACAGCCACTTCATCACCCCTTTCACATACCCCACAACTCCATCCACCACCTAAGCCTTACAAGTCTGCTCCTTCCCCCCATGGGGGAACACATCGCCATTAATCTTGATGCTCTTCGCCGTCCATGTCTTGCCGCCATCAGACGTGGTAAGGCCATCGGACGTCGCGCCGGTAAGCTCGAGCGTGTCGCCAAAGCTCTTATCCGCCTCCGTGAGCGTGATGACGATGTCGGTCCACTCGTGGCTGTTAAGGCTGCCGCACACGTTCTGGTAGCACTCGTTGCTCGAGAAGAAGTAGGTCGGGAGCGGGGCCTCTGCGGTGGGTGTTAGTGATGCTGGTGGAGTGACAGAAGAGGTCATGCAGCGAAGACTTACTGTCGGTTTGCTCCGAGACCTTCTCGCCGTTGACCCAGACCTTGGAGATGATCTTTTCCGTGGACTCGGCGTCGACTGCACACGGTTCGCGTTAGCATCACCTCCAACTCTTATCCCTTCCCTGAACGCATGGACATACTCTCAAAGTCGACCGTGCCCTTCTTGGGGATCGTGACGTAGTCCTGCTGGACCTGGCCCGAGGGGTAGAACGTGCTAGCCGCAACGCACCACTCCTCAACACTCGCAGGGCAGCCCTGAGACTCCTGGTTCGGGGACCAGTTGAGCAGGGGCTGCACGAGCGGGGTATCGTTATCGGACGTCGAGGTGGAGACGCCGACCCAGATGCTCATGAACGAGTTGCCGTCGCCCTCGCCGCCGCCGCACGGCACCGGCGGCGGCACCAGGCTGTACGTCGCCTTGGCGATGGTGGCGCCGTTTGACGCCGGCCCGATCGCGAACATGTTGCCGAAGGCCCAGTCGGAGAAGTCGTCGGCGGCGGCGACGGTGCTGGCGCGTAGGGCTAGCGACGCGAAGGCGAGGGTGGCGGCGGTGTAGGAGTACATTGTTGTTGTTTTTGTTGTGGGAGTGGGAGAGAACCGGTCTCTGCTGAATGAGTGTGAAGGAATTTATATGAAGAAGGTAACGAGGGTGATGTGGCGAGCGCGAGGACGTGCTTGGAAGATCTCTGTTCGACGTTGGCGCCGTGTGTATATATAGAGAGCTCGTCCTAGGCGCGCGAAGATTGTCTCCCCGCTATGCTGTCAGGCGTAGATTGCGCTGGGGTGGTTATTGCGGGCAAGCGAGTCTCGATGTTTCATGCCGGGCCGGGCGCCGTGTTGTCTCAGGGGCCGGCCCGCTAGGGTCGGATCATGCTGTGTCGAAACGGAGGTTCTGGTTGGGTAATGTAATTTCCTTTTTAGATGCGCTCGAAGCCGATGAGTTGGAAGCAGAATGCAGCTGACGGCTCATCGTTCACTGTTTTTCCAGATAACGAGGTAAAGGAAACGGACAAGAATAAAAGAAGCTTTGGACTCGCTTATCTATACAACAAACGTTTATAGATCGGAGTAAAAAGAACCATTGTATAGGAAAAGGGCTAAAGGCTAGTCCGCCCCGCTTACGTCCCAACTAGCCAAAACGGAGCAAGCAATCAGCAGCGCAGCAGTTTCACAAACCTCAATCTAGCAACACTGCCAACACGAACACGAGCACGAGCGTTTCACCCGACCGCCTCGCCGTCGCGCGGGCCGAGCGTCCGGGGAGAATCGATGGCAGGAAACACGGCGTGTCACGACTGGCGGAGAAAAGGCGATCAGGAAACACCGGCCGGGAAATTCGATCGCAGGAAACATGGCCGGCAGAAAAGAGCGTCCAAAAGAGCCGGTTCAATGGTCGTCAGGGCCGGCCCTCCAACAGCTACCGCGGGGAGGCAGAGCATGCCGCCGCACCCAACTCAACTCGCTCCGTGTTGTGCAGAGAAGAAGAGCAGATCGGCTCGTAGGCTTGTATGAGACTTAAAGTGCAACAGTTGAAAAAAAACAGAGCAAGAAAGGGAAGAGGGTTAGCAGAGACGGGTTGACGTCGTCGCTGTCAGTTGCCTCGCTAAAAGCGCCACGTGCGGACGGCACGGCGCGCGGCAGTAAGAGGTCCGGGCAGGAGACGAGCGGCGGGCAGGCAGGGCGGCACTCCATTTCGCATAACGGCACAGACCGTCTCGCGAGATGGACCCACAAACGAGGCGGAAGCGAGGCCCGCCCGCGTCGTAACTTTCCCACCAAAAACACGCTATTTTTCACGACGCACAACGACAATATTTCCGACGGTTTTGCAGGAGGTTATATAAAGTAATATAGCTATTATAGCTGTTATTTTGCCGTCGGTATAGTATTAATATTAGCCTATATTAGCCTCCTACGAGTATTATATATAGCCGCTCGCTCTACAATCTCTTAGTACTCTTAGTACCTATTATAGAGCTTTCTACTATCCTTAAGATACCTCTTAAAGAGCGATATCATCGTGCTACCTAAGCTATAGAAGACGGTATAATTTCTATATATTTTTAAGCCTTAATAGCCTTTAGTATTACTTATAGTACTATCCTATACCGATACTCGAAGTTCTAACTAACTTTACGTACCTTACTTCTCTACAACACCTCGCGGTGTCACAACTTCCTTCCCGCCTATATCTCGCTGCAGACAAAGCGTCGTTCCTGGACTGTCGTGCGGCCACCTTAAAAATCTAATTTATATCCTTATTACCACCGATAAAGCCTCTTACTATATACATTTTCACTACTCTTTTGAGACTACTAATTCTAGGGATTGGGCCGCAGGTTGTGCGCTCACTCCGTACCAGATCTAGCGCTGCGCCGTCTAGTAGACCGGATACTCTCCGTTAACGCGTCGAACGCCTTTTACAATCCTCGGGACATATAAGCTGTTGCAATGAATGGGGTTTCAATTAATAGCAATAAGTGGCATGATCTTGTTAGGAGCCCGGTAGGCGGAGTCCTCTTATACCCTATGCTAAATGACTAAGCTATAGAAAAAGCAATATAAACTGCGTATACTTTAACACACCCCCTTCGCGTAGTACCGCTTTAGGCAGTACGCGATAAACGCTGCAGTATTAAGAAAGGTAAGATAGTAAAAAGATGGTGGCTGATATAGATAAAGAAATAGTTAATCTGAGGTAGTTATCTTCTGCTGTATCTTATTTAGGCGTAGGGACTAGGCCGAGCTGTTTAATAAAGGCTTAGTGCCTTTATTTTAGAAGGGATTTACACCAGCCACAACCATTAAAAGGGAACGTAGCAACTAGCGCTCCCAGGGACCTAAATCCGGCGCCAAACGAACCGGCACAGCCAGCTTATCTACCCCCCCAACTTGCACCAGGCCCCAGG